>NW_019384406.1:339803-424040 GCF_000671375.1 Centruroides sculpturatus | reverse complement strand
AGCCAAATCTTGCAACGCTGGAAGGAATACTAAATAAAGCTGGAGTTTTAACTCAAAGGATTATAGAGCCAAATTCGGAAAAAGAAGAGAAAGGACAAAAGATAAAGTGAGAAAGATTGGAAAATTAAGACTCAATATTTGCCTAACAAAAGAACTATTTAACCTTTCTGACAACTTTTTATCTTTTGTCCTTTCTCTCTTTTCACCAAATTTGGGTCTATAATCTTTTGAGTCACAACTTCAGCTTTATTTAGTAATCCTTCCTCATTCACACATCTCCAAGTACATTAAAATATTTCATTTCCACTCAAAACTAAAATATGAATAAAGGTTTATGGCTTTGCGAAACTTCATTTCTGAGTTTATGCTGTTGAAATAAATAAATAATAAAAAATTAAAACATTTGTCGGTTTTGTTTACACCTCTATTGGGCCGCATTGGAACTTGCCTTGGGCCGCATGCGGCCCACGGGCCGCGGGTTGGACATCCCTGTTGTAGGACTTTCTGCATACTCTGCAGCAAGTCACAATATTCTCTGATATAGCCATGCCAACACTTCATTTCTACTTGTAGAAGTCTCTGATTGTTTTCTTTTTTTCTTTCCTATTTTCACTTGATTACTTATTTTCCAGCATTTCTTCCTAGTCATACTCAGTCTAAGAATACCTCCCAGGTATATCTGGCATTACCAGTACTTGAAAACACAAAAACAACTGTGACAAAAACTACTATATTCGTAGTCAAAAATGGACAGTATTATACAACTGCCTACCTATGGTATTTGGTTTCCCTGACATTAATTTTATTTTAAATTCTAGCACATTGATTATAAGTAAAATTCTTTTTGAATGATTTTGTGATATTTTTCTAAGCAAATAATTCTTTGATGTCTTGTCATGTTTCACATTACATACTTATGAGGAAAGAATGACTTTGCTATTGGCGTGTATGCTTCATATATTCATAGTATAGATAGCATTATGTATTATAGAAAAGAAAAAAATCTCTGTTCAGTGCTGCTCTCCATCCGGAGCTAACCACCTTTCTGCTAATTTATATCTTATAATTATATGCATATAATTTTAATATTAATTCATCCCTCTAGGAGGTTTTGGGATTATTTTAAAATAAAAAATTATAATGCCCTGCATATATGATAAAAATGTTTTTTTAATTATAGAAGTATTACTGTTCTTCACTACCATTTTTTATTTTGTGTTTATTTTAATTCAGAGAGATTAAATTTAATATGAAAACCATTAGATGAAGAATTATATCAGAACATTAATTATGAGTTTATTATTCTTTGAAACTCATAAATGTTCAAAATTTTTTAAAATTATATTAGGTTCGAACTAGATCCGTAGGTGAATTGGTACAATTCTATTATCTATGGAAAAAAACTGAAAGGCATGATGTTTTTGCTAGCAAAAATAGATTAGAGAAGAAAAAATATGCTCTTCATCCTGGAACAACGTAAGTTATGAAAGTATATTTTATTTTTTGTATTAAGGTAAAAGTAATTAAACTCGTATTATTTAGTGTCAAAATATTTTATTCTTTCCTACAAATTTTTACTAACTAAAATAAAAATGAAAAAAACAAACTTGCTATTACAAGCAGAAAATTTATTTAACTAATATTTTTTGGATTATAACAATAGAATCATTTGAATGCATATTAAAATTTAAGTCTCAGTTCATTTCAAGAGTAGAACAAAATTTAAATTTTATACAAATAATTATTATAACTTTTAAGAAAGCCAAAAATACTAGTTAAATAAATTTCTTGCTGAATTTTAAAGATTTTCAGAATATATTTATTTTAATAATAGAGATCTAGTAAAATAAATTTTTTTTAACTTTTTAAAATTTAAATGTTTTAAATTTATTTAGTCAATATTGCTGTTGATGTTTACTTAACTAAAATGCTTTAAATCAAATTATTTCTTGTAAAGAGAGAATGTAAGAGTTTTATTATTATTAATATAATTTAAATAATTTATTAAGTAATTTAGAACTATCTGGAAAAAAGAACTGACCTTGGTCAGGGCATAAACCCACAGTCTCTGCTTGCCATGCGATGCACTTGCCAGTAGCCCAAATATTTAGGCGGTTGTTTGGTGGTGATTCTATATACATATAGGGCTTCACAATGTTTGTTATACTTATATACTTAATATATTTAAATTTTTATGGTATAAATCAGATATTTGAAATATCGGATTTCCATCACAAAAATTTAGCAATATTTTTATTTTGTGTAATTAAAGCAAAGGACAAAATAAGAAAAATTGATTGTTTTTAAATATCGTATAATAAAAATATGAATTGCAATCATATATCACAGATATATTTTATTAAATGAAAAATTTGTTGTAAAAGTGTGCAAGCCTTCACCTGAGGGAACATACATGTTCTTGTTATAATTTGCAACAATCTTTAATCATATTTATATTTTTATCGTATTACTGAAATATACTTATTTTCTTTTATTGTATAATGTTAATTTAAAAATATAAAATGTAAAATGTTGTAAAAATATTGTAAATTTTTTTCTGACCAAATTCTAATTTGTAATTTTTAAATGAAAAACTATCCTGCTCTACAAGCTGAAGATGACCTAAATGAACAACTTAACATCAGAAACATTTCTTGTTAGCTTCTCCATATTTCCTCAATTTCATGTAGCTGAAAACTTGCATTTCATTTAAGGGCTCAAGCTCTTCAATTTGCTTTTGTCATCACTGTGTTTAGTTTGCATGTCCATAATTTTGTTAAGGTCAAAAAACCAATTCAAAAAACTGGAACAGAGTTCAACACAATAACAACACTTTTCAAACCTGCTTTGAGTCTACATTACATTAAAAGAGTAGAGACTTTACCTCTAAGAAATTAGAAATGATGAAATTGAAATTAGAAGAGGAAGTGATAGTAAGTAGGAAGGGAAAGATTGAAGGGAAGTGTCGGATCATTGAGCGTCTGCGTCATAATTGTTGAACAAGCAAAAATACAGTGACAAGACAAAATATGTTCAGTGAAACAGTATAAAAAACAAACATGACAAATTTTCGTGTGTGGGCGAGTGTGTACAGCAAAGGGGGGTACAGACACAATGTTTTAACAATTACAAAGTACACGATTTGTGACCGCTTCATATATATAATTTATACAAATATCGACACTCAATAAAGGAGTGAAGTATTATTACATAAAGTTAGATATAGAACAAAACATGAATATTAGTTATTGATATGGCTAAGTCACATATTTATATGGATAGTGATGTAAATTGGGTTGACAAGAGATAATACATTATAAAATTTAGCATTAAGAACATTGAAGAATCTAGTAGATATAAACCCAGTGGGTCTAATTTGCATATGCACAGTACAGTCAAATTGCAGGTTGAACAAATTGGGCAAGTAGCTGGCCTATCTTAAATGATATCAGCCAGTCTATCATCGGTCTAGATATGGGATGCAGCCATGTCACTCATCTCCCTGGCTAATGGAATTAGTGGGCCTGAGTTTTTTTTGTATTGCGTATGAAATTCTTCATTTTTGTCCATAGTTTTTTGTTATCGAGAATGTCTGCAGGATTGGGGGGCCAGTTGAGTCCTGTTTGGAGAGTTCTGCACGTTGTTGGTTGTATTTGTTGCAGCTGAAGAGAAAATGTAGTGTATCGTCTTCACTCTGTTCCATCACAATCACAGGTGCTATTGATCTGCTTACCAAAGCAGTGCAGGTATGATGCGAAGTTCCCGTGTCCTGTAAGGCACTGGGTTACCTCCTCATCTGGGCTGAAGTATTAGGCTGATTAAAGGTTGAGGCCTGGGCACAGAAGAAAATATTGAGCCCCTTAAAAAAAGAAAGAAACAGGGAAAATAAAAATACATGTTAACAATATTTTTAAATAAACAAAAACTATTATGTACTGTTAATATTTTATTCCCATAAAATTTGAATATTATATTCAAATTTTACTGCTGATTCTAAACTTGTACATAATTAAAATTGCATATATATAACCAAACTTACTGTCATTAGAAAAAGTGTAAAGTTGAGGTTTTGCAGGGCCCTTCAGAAGTTGGGGTCCAGGGTCTGAACCTGGTACACCTGCCATTAAATTCGCCTCTGTACAGAGCCCAGTGTGATAGTAAAACTGGAGGAAGTAAGATTAATACATCAAGTCCTCAATGAACACCAAATAAGATCAATAGAAATACTAAAAGTTCAAAAAGCAACTAGACAATGAGAATATGTTAATTACAAAGACTGTAAAAGATTACGTAAAATGATCAGAGTTGTATAGTGAATGTCACAACAATAGTTTTACTAATTTAAGAGAGAAACTTCTACAAAAAAAGGCTTTAAAGACATTTAAAGGATGTTTTATTTTGCTGCTAGCACTTTCAGTGCAGTAATGGGCATTGTCCTCAGGCAGATACAGAAACGAACAAAACTTTTCAAACAGATATTTTAAATTGAAAAAGGGAACAGCATAAACCATTTAGAACATAACTACATTTAGAATAGGAAATTATAAAGTTTTAAATTGAAGTGTGCATAACAATTAACACGCATGCACCATAATAAGCAGATTAGGCACAGGGAGTAGGAATGGAGTTAATACTGGTGTTTTAATCGTTTGTATAAACTGACTCATATTGTGGGCAAATCAAGGATGTGGGAGTTGCATGGAGATAAGAATATGGTAAAAAAGGCCTCTCAAATGTACCCTATGCCCCCTCTTCACACAGCACCTGAGCATACTACTACCTTACACAACCCAGTGTTATTATGTAGACTGAAAGCAGGCTTGAAAAGTTATTGTTGTGTTGAACTCTGTTCCAGTTTTTTTGAATTGGTTTTTTAACCTTAACAAAACTATGGACATGCAAACTAAACACAGTGATGACGAAAGCAAATTGAAGAGCTCAGGCCCTTAAATGGAATGCAAGTTTTCAGCTACATGAAATTGAAGAAATATGGAAAAGCTAACAAGAAATGTTTCTGATGTTAAGTTGTTCATTTAGGTCATCTTCAGCTTGTAGAGCAGGGTAGTTTTTCATTTAAAAATTACAAATTAGAGTTTGGTCAGGAAAAAAATTTACAATATTTTTACAACATTTTACATTTTTGAATTAATATTATACAATAAAAGAAAATAAGTGTATTTCAGTAATATGATAAAAATATAAATATGATTAAAGATTGTTGCAAATTATAACAAGGACATGTATGAAAAAAAGAAAGAGGAAAAAGTTATAGTAACAATAAATAAAATAAAATAAACTGAATTTAGTTTTTATAAGATTGATGAAGGACAAGAAATCACATTTGTATACTAACCAAATCCATGTTCTGTCTAAAATGTATCCATCAAGTTGGTTTATTATTCAAAATTTATTTCCTAAGATATGAATGTGTAAGTCATTCTAGAAATGTGATCAGGAAGTTAGGTTTTTCTTCCAAAATTAAGATCAGTTTATCCCATTACCCTTTTGTTTTTCTGTCTGAAGCTCATTGACATTACAGTTTTTTAAATTGGATTTTATCCACATACTTATATATAAAATCTCTACTATTTATACAGACATTGTAACAAATGCAATTTGAATAAACATATAAATCGTTTAAAAAATCTTACTTTTTCACTCAATCCCATAAAAGTGTAAAGAAACATTTTAAAGATGTTTATATGGTAATAGAAAAGCCAGTAAGACTACATTGTGTCAATGGAAAAGCCACAAGATATATAAAAATAAAATAAAGTGGTCTCAGAACTCAAGTGCTCAGAGGTTGAACAACTTGGAATTTGAACTTTGTTTTAAGGAAATTTTACCCCAAAAGTTAAATTTTACTTGGAACTCAAACACAAAGGCTACCATACTGTATGGCATATAGTATCTGTACAGGCACACGTGATACAACAGTGTTGTCATATTGGGTTAATTTTTATTTTGGACTATTTGCTACTTTCTGAGTTACAAACAAGGAAAATCCATTACTTTTCTAAATGTACATTGCCTAGAAATATAAACTCCTACATAGTGACATATGTTACATAAGATAATTTTAACAGCATTGATATCAGTTTGGTACATGTATTGAACAAACCCAGCTGTGCTCAGCTCATCTGCTCTCATTTCAAAGCATCCTCACATAACTTGTTTCTTTTTACTCACTGTTTTTTGTGTTTGTTTTTTAAATATCACCCCCTGTGCATTCACCATAAGACTTAAGAAGAATGATGAGATTATGAAACCTCAAAGAAAGCTTCAAAGAGTGATGGTTGAGATAATAAGCTTGGTCAAGCTGATCTGATGGCACACTCCACAAAAGCAAATCAAATATTAATTTTGTTTAAAATAAATTTTATAAATTCTTGGAATCAGTGGTGGATTTCTGCACAGGNTTTTATTCACTTTAATCTCACTATAAAAGTTTATCTGATCTCTTTTTTCTTTCTGTTTTAAATCCTCTGAGAGAAAAATATGATTATTTATTCATTAATATAAATTTTTCAGTATAAAATGTTTTATTTGCTTTCAGAGTTCAAAATTTAAAAAAAAAATGTCTTTGTGTCTATATATATATCCTTCTTGATCATGTCAGGAGCATACTTAAAATGATGACAATCTTTTATTAGAGGCTAAGACTCAATATTTCATGTGCAAGTAAACAGATAATTAAAAAATTTTTATACCTGAAATATGAAAAGAATTTCTTGATTTTAAAAAATATGTATATAAAGTTTTAATCAAATATATCGGTTGAGAGATTATTACAAATAATATTCATGTAACTTCAGTTAATGTCATAATCTATTATAATACACCCATACCTCGCTTTACGGCCTAGATACGTTCCACAAAACTTGGCCGCAAAGCGAAAAGCCGTATAAGGAATCAATTGTTCTAATACAAATTCATACAAATTCAATTGGATCGGTTCCAAATTTGTTAAATATGTAACATGGTTTATCATTCAAAATGCATTTTATCTTTTTATTTCATTTAAATGAAAAATACACACATAAGAAGNTTTTTTTTCATAATAAAAATAATTAATAATTTAGCAGTATTCCCTAAATTAAATTGACAAATCAGTAGTAAATTTAAAAATAAATTATTTTTTATATCCATGGAATTACTAGATTTTTTTCTTTTTAACACTTTTACCTACTGAAACTTAATAATTCTTTTACCAATAAGTTTCAATTTCCATTATTAATACATTCTGAACATCAGTAACCTTTAAAATATAGCCAGGCAGTTGAAATTTTGTATTGGTTAATTTTCAGTGTTATTCCTATGTCTCACTTTTTTTGGACCACAGGTATTGTGCCTACAAGAGTAAAAAACATGCATGTAGAATGCACACTGCAGGGTGTAGGGGCAGTGAAAATATTTAGAGGGGGCCTCAAAAATGAATTGCACCTGGGGTCTCTCAAGTGTTAAATCTGCCACTACTTGGAATCAATTAGTTGTTGCACATGCACATGGACATATGCAATAAATGGATTGAACAGACATAACACAACACTTAGGTAATGAAAGTGAAGTCATTCTGCATGCATGTGGACATCTGATAAATGGATAAAAGTCTTAACATTAAGAGCACTTCACCACTAGTGGAACATGCTAAAAAAAAATAACTCATCATTAAGCATGAGAGTTGTATGCATGAACTCCTCACTAAAGTAATTGAAGTTATAATACAGTATTTTCATTTTATTGCATTTATTTTTTCATTGTTTTATGCATTAATTAAGACATTTACACATGTTATTTTAGCTTAAATTATGATTTTTTACAGTTAAAATGGGCATTTCAGGGGTTTGGGAATGGATTAATTTACTTTACGTTCTTTCTTATGGGAAAAATTGCTTTGGAATAGCTAGAGCCCTACAAATATCTCAATCTGCTACTGTATCTTACAATCCCAAAACCCAGCTGTATTTTATGAGATAAGAGAGAAAAGGGTAGTTCATGGATAAGGTGATACCTAAAAATATTTTTCTGTAAAAGCAGTCATGTTGATCAGATTAGAGTTGTTCTTGGGCTATTGATCTCTCATATTATGGACGCACTTCAATCTAAACAAATGAGTTAACATACTCATATCACAGTTTTGGACAGAATTTCATTTCAAATTTTGAAGTAGCCATAAAAACTAACCAAATTCCTTAACATGTAAATCTCTATATCCCCAGCTGGGACAAATAGTACAGTTATGAACTAATGGGATTTCAAACTATTCAAGTTCAAATTAACAAAGATTTCCTGTATATATTATTTATTTATTTTTGCATTTTATTACTACTGCTTAATAAGATAAAAAAATAGTTGATTCCTGCTTCATTATGAAATGCTTTTGTTTAATGAATATTTTTTTAAACAAAAAAGTGATATAAAATGTATACATTTTATAGATACTCATTTTACAATAAGATATATTGTTCTCTATTCTTTGACTAAAACATTAAGTATAATTTACACAGTATAAAATCTTTAATGAAAGTTACATACAAACAATAAATTTATAGCTTATAGAAGCTACAATTAGAACAGATCAAATAATTTATTAGATTAAAATTTTTTGAGAGACTATATATGTCATCATGAAATTGCTTATATATATATAATATTTGAATTTGTTTTCTGTTTGAATACTTACTTTTATGAATTATAGATTGTGGGCAAATCAAGGATGTGGGAGTTGCATGGAGATAAGAATATGGTAAAAAAGGCCTCTCAAATGTACCCTATGCC
The DNA here is from genome assembly GCF_000671375.1 of Centruroides sculpturatus. Taxonomy (NCBI): domain Eukaryota; kingdom Metazoa; phylum Arthropoda; class Arachnida; order Scorpiones; family Buthidae; genus Centruroides; species Centruroides sculpturatus. The sequence continues at coordinate 415,262 of NW_019384406.1, read as the reverse complement.
CCCTCTTCACACAGCACCTGAGCATACTACTACCTTACACAACCCAGTGTTATTATGTAGACTGAAAGCAGGCTTGAAAAGTTATTGTTGTGTTGAACTCTGTTCCAGTTTTTTTGAATTGGTTTTTTAACCTTAACAAAACTATGGACATGCAAACTAAACACAGTNCCTTTTTAGGCTACGTGGCTGTCCTGGAAAAAGTTCCTTAAAACATAGAAACAACCAATTAAAAAGTAATAATTTTTTAAAAATTGGATTTGATGATCTTTTGATGTCTTGCTTATTTCAGCCTTCTCCGTTTGGGAGTTTCTTTATATCTACTGGAAATTTGCGCTGCTTAATGTAGATTATCCTCTATCCTTTCTCTGGCAGCAAATTATTATTAAATTTTAAGTTTTAAATTTTCGCTGGATGATAATTTAAAAAAAATTTCCAGTAGATATAAAGAAACTCCCGAACGGAGAAGGATGAAATAAGCAAGACGTCGTAAGATCATCAAATCCAATTTTAAAAAAATTATTACTTTTTAATTGGTTGTTTCTATGTTTTAAGGAACTTTTTCCAGGACGGCCACGTAGCCTAAAAAGAAAGGTCAGGTCGTCTGAAGTTTTTACTAAGGAACATTTAAAAGAAATATGATGATCACCCAAGAATTTTTGGAAGCGACTACATCTTAATTTTTAATATAAACAAATTAAATCTTGTTCTTACATGTTTATACTGTACATGTTGGCAATTAAATCCTACAATTGAATTCATTATAAAATCTTATAATGTAATATTTTTGTTCATATTATGTACATGATGCAGCACAAACAATTAGATGATTAAATTTAGTGTTATGCTAACATGTTATTTGGTATGCTAACATGTTACTTGGTATGCTAAACCACACCAATATATAGAAAGGTTGAGTTTCTTCCTTTAGTTCTATGGCTCTTTGATTGAAAACATGAGTGTTTGCTACAGAAGCAGTTTTTAGAAGTAATGATTCCTCTACTGTAACTGTGTTGTGCAACATTTTGACATTAGAAGTAACAATGTACCACCATGCCAAATTTGGTTAAACAGTTTTAGGACTACTGCATCTGCCATAAAAAAAAAGCCTCCTGATTCAGTAGCAGATTCAGAAATATACAGAGGGGAGCTAACTGAAAAATTAAAAATATTTGAATAATTAATAAGTACCTTCTATTAACAACAATTGTGTAGCAGATGGTTGAATAATTTATGAAAATTTACCATTAAAAAATCAGTCTTAAAATATACATCATCTATTTCATCTATAGCTTTAGCTATTAATAAAATTATGATGCTTTGGTAGATTTAAATACAATATATTAATAATTATTTGTAGTCTATTAGAAAGGCTGTGAGTGTAAAATATAATAAAATTATTTAGATGTATTATTTTAAGAAATCAGTTTTTATTTACAGAAAGAAAAATACTGATAAATATGAGCATAGCACCAAATAGATAACAAAAATCTTTAGCAGAATTTTCTTATTAAGTAATATATTTCTGTACAAGTATCCCTTGCATAATGCAGTTTTGCTTAACACAGGATTTGATTAATGTGCAAATTAATTGCATCAATCCCTTTATATATGCAGCAGAAGTTTTAATTAATCCCATAGAATCCCACAATAAGCAACATAAAAAAAAAGAAGTTAAACTAATTTACTTAGTTTTTAAAAAACAAAAAGTGGCTAAAATAACAATTCCAAAACAACAGGACAGCTGACTTCTTTGATGTCTTAGTTTGAACTAGGACATCAAAGCTGTTGTCAATAACCTTGTTCAAGATAGAATAAGGTTATTTATGTGAAGGAGCAGTTTTATTGACTATCCAGCAAAAAAAAATTTTGGAGAGAACACTGAGTTATAAAAAGAGAAACTGAAAAATTTCTGACAGAAATAAAAAACAAGAACTCATGGATAACAGAATATGCATGCAGATTTGAAAAAAAAGGAAAATTATATTATTATATAACTCTGATCATTGTTCAGTTTTATTCTGCTAGTGGGAAAGTGTCAAGAATAAAAGATATAAACTGAAAACAATGAAATGAACTATTGTGGAAAATCTTGGAAATAACTACAGTGGGTGATTGGTTAATGAACATAATCCGTTCCAAGACATTGTTCGCTATCCGAATTGATCATTAATTAATTATCGATTTACTATAGGTTTTAATAAGAATTTAATTAATTCATTTTGGAGACCCTTGAAAATAAAAAAATATATATATATATTTATATATCCTGCTGAAAATTAGATTTAAAACTTATTTTAAAAAGGCTATAAAGCTTTTCGATTTTTTTTCGTTAATCGCTCTTAATTCGAAGAGTCGTTCGATTTATGGAATCGTATTCAATAATGTGTTATCCGTTACTATGGAAACTCCCCACTCTCTCGTTTTGACAAACAAATCGAAGTGGAAGCTTTGCAGTTCACAATTGGTACAGGCTCGGTTTATATAAAACACATTTTCTCCTCAACGCTTTTCGCGCTAAGTTTTTTTAATAAATCGTTTAGCATCTTCCCATGCAATTCGTTCTACTTGTAAAAAGAAAACTCGAAAACATTTTAAAGAACTATAAAAGAAGAAATACAGCGCAGTATCGTATTACTCGCATCGGTCGCGAGGTTACTAATTCAAATTTACGAGTGCAGAAATATTTTTAAAAATGAACGTAAATGGAATTTAAAAAACAGAAGAGGATAACTTACCCGGTTAATTTTCGGTAAGCATTCGAGTATACTGAACATTAACTTAGCATTACCCTCAGGATCGTCCGGTAGGCAAACGCTAAATCCATCTACCAACATGTCGAACAATCCTTTAGTGAAAAGTGGTTCTGGAAGCTCCCTTAAATAGTCTTTGAGTAAACCTGGAATTAGTAAAATTGAAAGCGTCAGTGCAGTTGGTGAAAAGAAGGAAATAAGAAACCTAAAAAAGCTGTCGTCACGAATTGCGTAAGCCTCTATGTACCGTTTCTTAAACAAAGTATGGTGTAAGCTTAGTGTTATTCCCGAGATGGTCCACAGGATGACCTATAATCCAAACTCGTTACACGTAGTTACAAGAAGATTACTGTCGCTTTTCAGACCTTACATTTCTTTCAGTCCTTGGCTTGTAACCACAATCAGTAGTGAAACGGTAAAGGTCAACGACCTGTGTAGAGTTTCGCAGATCGATCTATCTCTATATAAGGACAACTGCCGCTGCTTGTTGAATCGAATGAGCATCGGAAAAGAATGAAAACGCTAACTCGTTGAGATAATTGTTTTAGTCAAATTTTAATGAAGATGGTTCATTAATAACCTCGAGATATTTTGATTTAGATAGGAGAGAGCAAACAGAGAATACTTGTATTATATTACTACTTTAATCGACTAGATACTTTTGCTTTATTCGTCCCTATAAAAATTACTCGTTTCGCCTTAAGACAAGCAGCTACGGTAATGACACGTGACTTGGCTCCAAACGGAACTACCGTGGCTCCGTGGGTAAATACTTAGCTTTAATGCTAATATTTACATTGCACCGTATAAAAATACTTCCAATATTTATCATTGATTGAAAGTATTTCTTGGAAATTTTGAAATAATATTGACAGGCAATGTGCTATTCTGTAATCAAACGCCTTGGAGGAACAGAAAATGTTTGTGTCGAGGACTTGTTACGCAGGCATATTGGTAAATGTGCTTAAATCTAATTATAATCCTATCGATCCTTAAACAATTAGAACGAGTGTAACATATTTAGCTGATCCGGAATAAGTTATCTTCGTCATTGCGAGAATTTTCCTTTTTAAATCTTAAAACAGATTAGAGAAAAACAATGATATTTAGCCTATATTTCTTCGATATTGAGTCTAACAAAATATAATTAGTCATACTTACTTGTAACGACATTGATGTCTGGTACATGTTCCACTGATAAATCAACGTTCTTGGAATTTCTTTCGAACGCCTCTCGCAACATCTTCTTTCTAACATCCGAACCACAGAGTCTATAAATACCAACAATATCGAGTCCTCTCTTCTCCACTTCTTCCACGCACCTCTTGACGATTCGTGGCACAGCATATCCTGAGTTTTCACGAATAACCACAGTTTCTAAGTCTACTCCGAACAGAGCAGTGTCAGACATTACAGGTAAACGTTGGAAAGTCTGCCTCGGATCGCGATAGCGCAACTTTACGTATAAGGTTCCACGTGGTTCCATTTTCAGAGCCAGACTGTGTACCGGTGATTCACGGAGAATAGTTAACAGATGTATTGTACCCTTATAGCAGAGTTTGTGCCGAAATTGAGGATCCCAACTATACAGCAAGAATGATAGTTCCATACTATCTACTATATCTAACTCGAAAACCTCATCCCAATCGAAGCTATGCTCGCCCGTGCGAACTACAGTTCGTGCTTTGTGTACACGATCACATTCAATGACGCAGTACAGATCACGGAAATGATCGCTGTGACTAGTGGGTCGCAAACCTCTTCCAGCAACCAGGTGAATCCACAAGAGACCGCTGAAACCACCGTTCTGTAAAACCGTTTCCGAGTCCTTTTCGGGACGATACTTGACGTAGTCCCTGGGATTTAGTGTTAGAAGTTGTAATTTATCTTCTGATGGTTTAACTGGTGTAGGATTTGGCACTTGACGTATGTATTCAAGTGCTAGTGGCTGTAGTCCACTCTTATCTGTATTTTCAGCTGCTGCCCTGAGAAATGGTCGCCTGGGGTACATCATCAGTGGTTGGATTCCTCTCTGCTCGTCCTGTAACGAAGTTAAAATCGTCATAAAGTGAGCAGATAGGGTTAAGCTAATCCGGTTAGAGAAATAAGATTTCCATTCTCTTAGCCGGATAAACAAAATTTCGCAAAATCCACGTGACTAGTAATGAATACTCGAGCGGCCCGACCGTGTTTGGATAATGATTTCCCATTTCGGAGTTGTCGGTGTAGAGTGTCTGTATTTGCCACACTCATTTATCATTCGTAGAAGGGCTGGAAACACGGTCGGTTTTTCTCTCCTAGACGAAGCTTCCCTTCTATTGCTAATGAATGTTTGACACTCACACTTGAAAAAACGATGAACAAAACTGAAATAATTCTCCCCTTCCGCAATATTGATTTTTTAAGAAATTTTTATATTAAATAAAGGAAATTAATTAATGTGGAAGTTCAAGATTCAAGTATATTAGTTCATGCAAACTTGATTGTTTTGAGAGGAATATAAAAAGGATAGTCTGTAATAGAAGAATAGGATTATCAATCACAGGTAAGATAAAATCAGGTAGGTTAGAAAGGTGAAGTTTTGTAGCAATCCTCTTCAATGCAGTTTATGTGCTGCAGCGTGTGATGTAGTATTGCTTAGTATTTAATATTCTGTCTGTGATCTTTCAATTTTTATACAAAGTTTGAATGCGAAAGTTAACATTTTGTTCCAATTTTGATATTGCAAGGGGTTAAATGTTAACCTCTAAAGTATATTTTTTGGCCAAGAAAAGGATAATTTGAACACTTTATCAAATGTTGTGGAAAATCTGGAAGAATATCTGGAAGTTAACGTTCTCAATTAAGCCAAACGGGCTCTTTGCGTGTCTCGATTACATTATCAATGTCATAACCGTCATTTTTTGGCAAACTTCCTAATAGATCACTACTAGTCGAGAGCATTTAATAGAGGTAATCAATGAATTAATGTCAATATGAAGATCGGGGGATTTGCCAGGCGAGTATGCTTTGCATGTTAAGTTTACACGTCTGATGAAAGTTTTTAGAAATTGTGACCTTCCTCTTTTCAAATGATATGATGAGAATGGGAGACTTACCTGTCTCAGTGTGTCCAACAGACTTTCTGCACTGTGGGCCACCCGAGGTAAAGTTGTATGACGCACTCCTTGGGCTCGTCTCACCTTTTCGTAAATAGCTGATGTGGAAGGTGCACGATTTAGCCAAGCTCTATAATCGGCAGGGCAAGTAACAGGAGGGGATGGACCCCGTCGTCCTGTGCCAAAGATACATTAAAGGTAGGTTTTTTGCTGTTTTGTTCGCTATAAAATTTTGGGGATGCCATTCGCAATATATCTTTTCTGGCAGGATACAGGAATAGGAACATGGCAGAGGATTGGTTTTTAAATGAAACAGTTGGGGGAAAGGGAGGTAGACAGTAAATGAAAGAGAACAAACAAGGAGAATGCAGACAGAAGAACAAGCAATTGTGTTGTAAGCAAAGCGACATACTAAAAAATTAATGAAGATGTTCTTGGATTTTCCAAGTGAATCACTACTACAAAATTAATAACGTCTTCTACATAATTTTTGTAGCGGAGCATTTTTTCTTCTCAAGGACACCTATTGTTAACGTTTTGCAACCGAACATTCAAAAACTGAATAAAAAATTTATTAAAAGTACGGAAAATTCAACAATAGTAGTTTAATCTTTAAGAAAACTACCTCCAGCGACCATCTTAACTTTCGGAATTTAAAACAACTTCAATATAAAATAAAATTTATTATCATAATAATTAAAATTTTCGTTTTATTTCGTGAACAAACTCGACATCTGTTAGAAGTTTTTGGAAGATCGATCTACAAACAACTTAGTTATGAAAATTTACTATGTCTGAATTAAGTGAATTATTAGCTGCAATTATGCAATGAATGCATAATGAGCATCAGTCTCGTGTTTCCTAAACTTTTAACGCGGGACTAATAACACAAATGTACTCTAGAGATGGTCACATCATAAAAACCTTTGCCTGAAGCAGGAGGAACGTAGATATCTCCAACCAGTTCTACTAATAGGATCGATGAGTACCGAGCGGAATGACTTGTGGAAGTGCAGTAGACTTATCAATAGTGCTACCTCTTTTGTAATAAGTTACTCGAAGCTTTATGCGTAGAAAAAGTCTACCGAAACAAACTACGAAAGCTAGGATCCTCAGTCAACTTCCTGTCAGTTGGAATTAAAAGATAATTGGTACACTTCTTCTTTTAGTGGTTTATATATACATATATTGTTTCTGTTTAATTTTTGATTTGAAAAAATTAAATTGAATAATAAGATAAAAACTCTTGTGCTTTAAGCTGCCGAAATTGCGGAAAACTCCGCTCATTGTATAGAATTTGGTTATCGATCTTCTGGTTGAGAGACACGATTTTGGTTGTCCCTCGATCAATCTCGTATCGATCCAATTAAAGAGATATTGGAAAATCCTGCGAAATTAATTTTAAAATCAATGGAGGATTATCTGAAATTATATTTCAAAATAAATCCATCCGTTTTTAAATCCGAATTTTAATTAAAACAATAAAAAAATAAATTAAAAAATAGTCGTTTCAAATAGAGAATTTATTTTGGCAAGATAATAACGAGTAATTTAATCGAAAACAAGAAACTCAGCAGGCATTAACTGCCAGCAGTTTTATCTTAATTAATTAGCAGATGCAACTTTCTCTCATAAACACGCCAATGTAACTGTTAAAAAAGGAGAGTGAATTACCAAGATGAATTGTTAATTATTGTAGAGCATCAATTAGTATCAAAAGAAAAACGAAATCGGATGTGACTTTTCTCTGTACGGTTGCTATTGTTTCTCGAAAATGCAATAGGCGAGAATCTAATGAATTCGCCAAAGCTTCGGTTGTTATGAAGGGAGAGACTTAATCCATGCAAAACTACCTGGCAAGGGCAGGATGTAGAGGATAGTGAGGATGACAAGCATGGTGTAGCTATGCATAAGGAAAGAAGGTAAAGAAATGCGATACCCGTTCAAAACTCACGTTATTACTTTCTACTATGAATATGTAAATATTGACTCACCAATTCCTCTCCTGTCCGGTTTGGTTGCTGGAAGCTCTGGTGCAGAGAGAGCGCCGTCACTATCATCCTGAGAATCATAAGGCAGTAGGTGTTTTTCGAATCGCACAGCTTGTTGAGGACGACGATAAATTTGGTCTGTAGTGCGTACACGTGGCAGTGAATTGCTTCGAAGTTGTCCGTAGCCTCTGGGTATGATTGGCATACCGAACTGTTGTTGTTGATGTGGTATAGTTTGAGACTGGCGAGTCATAACGTCTCGAACCGGTCCCGATTGGACTTCGGTATCCGAAGCACTGTCTTGAGGTATTCTTCTACGCAAAGCAGCCATGGATTGTGACAACTCGTCGTAACGTCTCAATCGACCTCTCGGTTGCATAGTTGCCGACACACCTACGTTATGACGTATACCGAATGAAGAATATTTATCGTAATTATCGTGAGCGACTGTCGAAATCCTTTGTTCACTTTCTGTGCGCAATAAACGTGTAGTTCTGCCCAGAGTTGCAGTTTGTTCGTCCCAGTAGACATTCCTACGATCGAGTCTCGGAAACTGTATGTGTGTGTGCGAAGAAGGAAACATAGATCTGCGCCCTTCCTGTGGAGGCATCGCGTGAAAAGTGTGAATCTGCTCTGCCAGTGATTCTAATGTCTTAGGGTATTTCTGCTGGCTAAACGGCTGTCGTGTAATTATTCGGGATTCCGCAGTCCTAGGCCATGTTCTCTCATCCCCTGCTCTTATATCTTCCACCAATTTGGGCACACGCCCACCTGCGGGCATTGCCGCAGGTTGGGAGTTATAATAGAGCATTCTGTCGTCCGAATGACGTGGTTCTAAAGTGATGCACATCGGTGACATATCACTCGGCAATCCTTTGACTCTAGCTCTCAACAGCATACCATTCTCATGATTATTCCCATAATCATCCATTGTATCTTCTTCCATTCCTTTCTTCACTACGACTATGGGAGGTCGTGCTTCTTCATCGCGTTGTTTGGCAAGTTTAGTGATAGGTTTTCCACCGCATATCCTCGATCTGATAGTCAGCACCAATCTTCTGGGTATGGACATGATGATGACCACGTCGTCCAAACTGACGTGTCTGACGTCCACCAGATTTACCGCCAAAATCTCATCTCCAACTTTCAATAAACCGCTATTGTAAACGGCGCTCTCCAAAGCGATTCTCGAAATGAAGACCCCTTCTTCGCTCGTCTCCCCTTCTCTAATGTAAAGTCCCAAAGTTTGTCCTGGTCTTTTTATAATTTCTACGAATTGTACCACGTGGATGCTGTCGGCATTTCTTACGTAGTTCCGACAGGCCTCCACCCCTGCTTTGCCCAATGTGTTGGGATCTAGTAGACGAATGATCATATCGCCGCGTTTCTCTACAGTTTCTAAATTGGCCGCTGTTGTGGGATCGTATTGATTCTCTATTGCTTCTATCTGTCGAAATATCTCTGTCGTTATCCCGCTCACCTTACGAAAATCGCTCTGGATAACCATTTCTGGTACTTGGCCGTGTTGAATTTTCGGACGGGAAGGACCAGCCCTTCGACTGGTCTCTTCCGAAACTTGATAATCTGTTGCCTCTCTTGTTTCCTGCAACAAAAATAAAATAATTGGTTTCTGTTTACTTTTCCATTAAAAAAGAACAACAGTATTTTCACTTCGTATTCATACTATNTCTTCATATAAAAGAGGTTCCCTATCAGCTTCAAGTAGATCAAGCACATCACGTTCGTTCAAACCTTCAAAGCCGAGATCATGTGCTAGATCCAAAATGTTTTGCCTGATTTCAGGAAGGAAATTAACTTCTGCATCAGTACTTTTTACACATTCTGGCCATATTTTTTTCCAAACATGGTTCATTGTTGTTAATTTTAATTCCTTCCATGATTTACTGATGCTGTCAACAGCATCCTTGATGTTATAAATATGTACATAAAACACTCACAGACAAGTCTAAACCAGCCGCTTTATGAGCACACACTGAATAATGCTCGTAAACAAGAGAAAATAGAAAAGTGTGTGCATCGAGATTGCGCTTGCCCAAGATTGGCAACATGTAGATATATCGACATCGAAAAAAGTTTTTTTTTGCCGTTATAGCGAAACATTTTAGGCCGTAAATCGAAAACGTGCCTTAATTGAAGAGGGCCGTTATAGCGAAATGCCGTATAAAGAGCGGCCGTATAGCGAGGTATGGGTGTAATTGCCTTTTACCAAATTCATCTTTATTGTGTTATCTTTACATAATAAGTCCTTTGAGCATTTTATATGTTTTAGTGTTACTAAACATAAATTATTTTGGTAAACAACTGAATAATCTTTGTTAGTTTATTATTATAGAGAATAATTTGATAATGTATTGTTATAGAAATTATAAAAATGTTTAAAATGTAGTATTTATTGTAGTTTATATCATTCTTGGAACTAAACTAGAAAATTAGAACTAAAAGACAATTTTAAAACAGATGATTTTTCAATTTAAGAACTAGTATTTTAAATTATTAAATAATAAAATGTAAAAAAAATATACAAAACTGTAGGCAACAAAGTTTCGGATACTGATCAATAAAATAATAAAATGAGCATAAAATGAAGTCGTAAAATTATATAGCTAGTTTTTGTTACTGATTCTTTGAAATATTCTTTCTGGTATTTTGCTAATCATTTCAGATGCCAAATATCTCTCTATTAACAGTTTGATAATATTTATAAATCATCATATCATAAATTCTGTGCTAATAAAACTAGTAAAGTTTACTTTTTTCTATTTATAATTATCTTTCTGTCCCATTCTTTATTCATCTATTTCAGGAGATTTTATTGGACTTCAGTTATTGGTAATCACATGTGAGTTTTCCTAATTTTTCTTCTTAAAATTTGATTGAGTTTAATTCTTTTTAATTAATTAAAGACAGTACCAAAGATTTTAGGGAATTGAATTATTCAATCAATATTTCTAACATTATTTTTAATAAAATTGAAATAAATTTGAAAAAGGAACACATGTTGCTACATCTTTGTTAGAATACGTTTTGTCATGTAAAAAAATCAAAATAAGTTTAGTTCATAATGGTGATTTTTTTTTACTAATAACAATTAGATTTAAATTGATAACTTTTGATTAAAATAAAATTATTAAAACATAATCAGGATCTGAATCATGTCTGTAGAATAATATTCCACTGCAGTCATTATTTTACCAATTATCCAGTATTTTGTCAACAGCATTAGCTTTAATTATTATTATTACTGGCCATCTGCAATATGTCCAATATTTGAACTTGTCCATTCTTTCAGTAAGTTTTGTAACAGTTTTTAGCTGTTTTATTTACATAATTGAAGTGTTGTGTTATTAGTTTTCCCATAATCTGTATTTAAATATTTGCATATGTTTGCTTATTATAGTATTTTTTATAACAATTAAGAAATAAAGACATTAATTGACATTTAAACCTTTTGTAAATATTTAAATTTTAAAAGATTATTATTAAATCATTACATCGTTGGCAGAAATTTTGTGTAAATTTATATGTTCTTGTTAAAATATTTAATTGTGTTATGACTTATAAATTTATATTTAATATTTCAGAGATTACATGGACCGATTCCTGGATGAACAAGAGAATCCATCCACACACAGAGACCGCTCATCCAGTCCAAGCATGCATTCCTTAATGTTTGGTGACAGTAAGAAACAACAATGTGTGCGTTCATCTACCTCAAGCCCAACTGTTAACCATTCAAAACTCGATACATTTACAGATATTAATTCACAAGGCGAATCGCTACATCCCACAGAAGCGGTTCCCTTCATTAGTGATATAGGATACTCTCTCATCGATAGAGATGCGCGTATGAGATCTATAGATGGCAGAAATTATCCCGAATCTAGAGAAACTGTACAAGATTCTAGTAGGGAATTTGTGAACGGTGCATCAAATATGATGGACAATGATAAGACGCATGATTTACAAAACATTCATCACGTAGAATCATTGACAAATGTCGACAAAAACTCTTCATGCAATCCTCCTACAGACATCGTCAATTGCACGCATCATCCGACAGAAGTATCTAGATACAGAGAATCGAGATCGGACAATCAAAGGTTTGAATCGTTACGTGAAGAAGTAGCCTCTATGGAATGAATCGTAGCTTTAAACAAAGAACATAAATGTACATTCTAGTGATTTTATATAACAAACAGATTAGAAGACATGGCAACGAAACCTGTTATGCTGTTAATAAAAAATACCAGTAAGTGTTTGGATGGACTATCAGAGAAGAAAAAACATTCAATCAGAAAATCATGTATTCATTTCAATTTTTATCACTCATGCTCATCTGGTATCCAGATGTTTCCCCCTTTTAATTTTCACCTCATACTAATGCTATGTCAACAATTCATTGTGAAATTTACATGTAATTTACTTTGTCTTAACATAATTGCACACAATTAACAATGAGTTTTTATTGTTACCATTATGAAATGTAAGTAAATTGATCATGTATTTAGTCACATTGATTTAGAAATATGCCTTTACCAATTTATCTAATATCAGTGACATTTATATTTTTAATTGGTTGAGTAATCGGTCATTTATCAATGTATTATTAATTGCATTTATCATTTTTCTCGGATATTTTTAAGAATTTTTGTTTGTACAGTCGATATAAATCTGTCTGCGCACATTTCACACTGTATTTTTAAAGGACTTTGTAAATCCATCCACATGTACAACATATTCTCATTTTCATTGTCATCAAAAAATTTAGTTTAGAAAGGTCCATTTTCATTTATGTTGTTCATATTATGTATTCTTAGAATCCTATGTTATATCTCGACCTAGAACAGATAAAATGAAGAAATAAAAATTGCTGGGCTGTTGTTAAAGTACTTTTGTTTTATTCTGGATTTTAAAAACTATCTTCTGAAGTAAAAGTTGAATATCAAAAAATTAAATTAGCCAAATTTTAATTTTTACACATACACTATATTAGTTTAATTAATGTAGTGTGCATCTAACAATAACTAAAATAATTAAATCGTTGAAAGAAAATTATTACATAATTTAGTATTTTTGTTTTTTGATTAAATCTGAATAATGAATATTCAAAATATTTCAGTGTAAATATAATAATATTTGGTTTAAATCTTATCATATTACTTCAATATTACTGAAACGACCGGCAATGTAAAAATTGTTATAGAAGAAAATAAGGTGAAGGGATTTACTGAAAAGATCATTTTTCAAATATTTCAATCCAAATCAAAAATGACATCTCATTTTACAAAACTATTCTGTCAATATTTAAAACTTTTAAATATATATATTTAAATCCTGATGTGGAGAGAATTTCTTCCGTTCTTGTTTTACCAGATTAAGAAATATACGAAATTTCATTCATTTTCTATTTGTATGGTAAAACTATTTTTAACTTTACGAATTTATTCTCGAATCTGTAATGTGCAATCTTCACATTTTTGTCAGTGTAGGTATATTACGTTTATACAATGACAAATATATTTTCTTAATCTCACTCAGATTGACCGAAATATTGTAAAAGAATATCATCAAACCAAATTCAACATACGGGTAATTTTAATTGTGTATATCAAACAAGTTACACTTCATAATGGAAAACAGGATTAAGAAAAATTTAGATATATATGTATATATATACCTCAAAGACAATATCTGTGGGAATCCAAAAACGGAAACTCCTGACGTGTAAAAAGTAAAAAACAAATATTTAAAAACAGAAAATACAGTCTAAATCACGTAGACATCGAGAGCCAACTCTGTAGAATAGCACCTTTTCCATACTTTCAACCTTTTTATTTTTTTGTTTTTTAACAGGAAGATTCGGGTAAGGATCGTTGGCCTATCCACGTCACCGATTTTTTTAACGTGTTGTTACTATTGGTAGGCTGGTTTTCTGCAGTAGTAGTAGTTGGCGGTGTTGCCTCCGACTGTTCCGTGTTACTAGAACCACTACTGTCGCTTCCAAGAACGCACCAGTCGTTATCTGTAGGCCAAGATAATGGGAAAAAAGGCGTTAATTTTATCTTAAATAAAAACGGAGAAAGAGAAACGATCCGTCATAAATTTGGAGCTGAAAATATGGACGAATAATGTAGTGACTTTTTTAAAGTATTTAACTGGTCAAAAAAGTTAAATACCTCTCTTTGTCGGCCAAATTTCCAATAAATATCTGAATACATCAATGGGTTGCTTTAACTCGGCTACAGGAGTACCGGTTTCTGTATGACACATTACTATTGGACCAAAACACACAGCTAAATTTTGGGAAGTCATTTTATTCCTGTCACTATGACACGTTATTAATTTTAAATGGTGCAGAAGGAACAACACAGTGAACTGAAAGGAAAAAATATATATATATATTTATATATCCTGCTGAAAATTAGATTTAAAACTTATTTTAAAAAGGCTATAAAGCTTTTCGATTTTTTTTCGTTAATCGCTCTTAATTCGAAGAGTCGTTCGATTTATGGAATCGTATTCAATAATGTGTTATCCGTTACTATGGAAACTCCCCACTCTCTCGTTTTGACAAACAAATCGAAGTGGAAGCTTTGCAGTTCACAATTGGTACAGGCTCGGTTTATATAAAACACATTTTCTCCTCAACGCTTTTCGCGCTAAGTTTTTTTAATAAATCGTTTAGCATCTTCCCATGCAATTCGTTCTACTTGTAAAAAGAAAACTCGAAAACATTTTAAAGAACTATAAAAGAAGAAATACAGCGCAGTATCGTATTACTCGCATCGGTCGCGAGGTTACTAATTCAAATTTACGAGTGCAGAAATATTTTTAAAAATGAACGTAAATGGAATTTAAAAAACAGAAGAGGATAACTTACCCGGTTAATTTTCGGTAAGCATTCGAGTATACTGAACATTAACTTAGCATTACCCTCAGGATCGTCCGGTAGGCAAACGCTAAATCCATCTACCAACATGTCGAACAATCCTTTAGTGAAAAGTGGTTCTGGAAGCTCCCTTAAATAGTCTTTGAGTAAACCTGGAATTAGTAAAATTGAAAGCGTCAGTGCAGTTGGTGAAAAGAAGGAAATAAGAAACCTAAAAAAGCTGTCGTCACGAATTGCGTAAGCCTCTATGTACCGTTTCTTAAACAAAGCATGGTGTAAGCTTAGTGTTATTCCCGAGATGGTCCACAGGATGACCTATAATCCAAACTCGTTACACGTAGTTACAAGAAGATTACTGTCGCTTTTCAGACCTTACATTTCTTTCAGTCCTTGGCTTGTAACCACAATCAGTAGTGAAACGGTAAAGGTCAACGACCTGTGTAGAGTTTCGCAGATCGATCTATCTCTATATAAGGACAACTGCCGCTGCTTGTTGAATCGAATGAGCATCGGAAAAGAATGAAAACGCTAACTCGTTGAGATAATTGTTTTAGTCAAATTTTAATGAAGATGGTTCATTAATAACCTCGAGATATTTTGATTTAGATAGGAGAGAGCAAACAGAGAATACTTGTATTATATTACTACTTTAATCGACTAGATACTTTTGCTTTATTCGTCCCTATAAAAATTACTCGTTTCGCCTTAAGACAAGCAGCTACGGTAATGACACGTGACTTGGCTCCAAACGGAACTACCGTGGCTCCGTGGGTAAATACTTAGCTTTAATGCTAATATTTACATTGCACCGTATAAAAATACTTCCAATATTTATCATTGATTGAAAGTATTTCTTGGAAATTTTGAAATAATATTGACAGGCAATGTGCTATTCTGTAATCAAACGCCTTGGAGGAACAGAAAATGTTTGTGTCGAGGACTTGTTACGCAGGCATATTGGTAAATGTGCTTAAATCTAATTATAATCCTATCGATCCTTAAACAATTAGAACGAGTGTAACATATTTAGCTGATCCGGAATAAGTTATCTTCGTCATTGCGAGAATTTTCCTTTTTAAATCTTAAAACAGATTAGAAAAAAACAATGATATTTAGCCTATATTTCTTCGATATTGAGTCTAACAAAATATAATTAGTCATACTTACTTGTAACGACATTGATGTCTGGTACATGTTCCACTGATAAATCAACGTTCTTGGAATTTCTTTCGAACGCCTCTCGCAACATCTTCTTTCTAACATCCGAACCACAGAGTCTATAAATACCAACAATATCGAGTCCTCTCTTCTCCACTTCTTCCACGCACCTCTTGACGATTCGTGGCACAGCATATCCTGAGTTTTCACGAATAACCACAGTTTCTAAGTCTACTCCGAACAGAGCAGTGTCAGACATTACAGGTAAACGTTGGAAAGTCTGCCTCGGATCGCGATAGCGCAACTTTACGTATAAGGTTCCACGTGGTTCCATTTTCAGAGCCAGACTGTGTACCGGTGATTCACGGAGAATAGTTAACAGATGTATTGTACCCTTATAGCAGAGTTTGTGCCGAAATTGAGGATCCCAACTATACAGCAAGAATGATAGTTCCATACTATCTACTATATCTAACTCGAAAACCTCATCCCAATCGAAGCTATGCTCGCCCGTGCGAACTACAGTTCGTGCTTTGTGTACACGATCACATTCAATGACGCAGTACAGATCACGGAAATGATCGCTGTGACTAGTGGGTCGCAAACCTCTTCCAGCAACCAGGTGAATCCACAAGAGACCGCTGAAACCACCGTTCTGTAAAACCGTTTCCGAGTCCTTTTCGGGACGATACTTGACGTAGTCCCTGGGATTTAGTGTTAGAAGTTGTAATTTATCTTCTGATGGTTTAACTGGTGTAGGATTTGGCACTTGACGTATGTATTCAAGTGCTAGTGGCTGTAGTCCACTCTTATCTGTATTTTCAGCTGCTGCCCTGAGAAATGGTCGCCTGGGGTACATCATCAGTGGTTGGATTCCTCTCTGCTCGTCCTGTAACGAAGTTAAAATCGTCATAAAGTGAGCAGATAGGGTTAAGCTAATCCGGTTAGAGAAATAAGATTTCCATTCTCTTAGCCGGATAAACAAAATTTCGCAAAATCCACGTGACTAGTAATGAATACTCGAGCGGCCCGACCGTGTTTGGATAATGATTTCCCATTTCGGAGTTGTCGGTGTAGAGTGTCTGTATTTGCCACACTCATTTATCATTCGTAGAAGGGCTGGAAACACGGTCGGTTTTTCTCTCCTAGACGAAGCTTCCCTTCTATTGCTAATGAATGTTTGACACTCACACTTGAAAAAACGATGAACAAAACTGAAATAATTCTCCCCTTCCGCAATATTGATTTTTTAAGAAATTTTTATATTAAATAAAGGAAATTAATTAATGTGGAAGTTCAAGATTCAAGTATATTAGTTCATGCAAACTTGATTGTTTTGAGAGGAATATAAAAAGGATAGTCTGTAATAGAAGAATAGGATTATCAATCACAGGTAAGATAAAATCAGGTAGGTTAGAAAGGTGAAGTTTTGTAGCAATCCTCTTCAATGCAGTTTATGTGCTGCAGCGTGTGATGTAGTATTGCTTAGTATTTAATATTCTGTCTGTGATCTTTCAATTTTTATACAAAGTTTGAATGCGAAAGTTAACATTTTGTTCCAATTTTGATATTGCAAGGGGTTAAATGTTAACCTCTAAAGTATATTTTTTGGCCAAGAAAAGGATAATTTGAACACTTTATCAAATGTTGTGGAAAATCTGGAAGAATATCTGGAAGTTAACGTTCTCAATTAAGCCAAACGGGCTCTTTGCGTGTCTCGATTACATTATCAATGTCATAACCGTCATTTTTTGGCAAACTTCCTAATAGATCACTACTAGTCGAGAGCATTTAATAGAGGTAATCAATGAATTAATGTCAATATGAAGATCGGGGGATTTGCCAGGCGAGTATGCTTTGCATGTTAAGTTTACACGTCTGATGAAAGTTTTTAGAAATTGTGACCTTCCTCTTTTCAAATGATATGATGAGAATGGGAGACTTACCTGTCTCAGTGTGTCCAACAGACTTTCTGCACTGTGGGCCACCCGAGGTAAAGTTGTATGACGCACTCCTTGGGCTCGTCTCACCTTTTCGTAAATAGCTGATGTGGAAGGTGCACGATTTAGCCAAGCTCTATAATCGGCAGGGCAAGTAACAGGAGGGGATGGACCCCGTCGTCCTGTGCCAAAGATACATTAAAGGTAGGTTTTTTGCTGTTTTGTTCGCTATAAAATTTTGGGGATGCCATTCGCAATATATCTTTTCTGGCAGGATACAGGAATAGGAACATGGCAGAGGATTGGTTTTTAAATGAAACAGTTGGGGGAAAGGGAGGTAGACAGTAAATGAAAGAGAACAAACAAGGAGAATGCAGACAGAAGAACAAGCAATTGTGTTGTAAGCAAAGCGACATACTAAAAAATTAATGAAGATGTTCTTGGATTTTCCAAGTGAATCACTACTACAAAATTAATAACGTCTTCTACATAATTTTTGTAGCGGAGCATTTTTTCTTCTCAAGGACACCTATTGTTAACGTTTTGCAACCGAACATTCAAAAACTGAATAAAAAATTTATTAAAAGTACGGAAAATTCAACAATAGTAGTTTAATCTTTAAGAAAACTACCTCCAGCGACCATCTTAACTTTCGGAATTTAAAACAACTTCAATATAAAATAAAATTTATTATCATAATAATTAAAATTTTCGTTTTATTTCGTGAACAAACTCGACATCTGTTAGAAGTTTTTGGAAGATCGATCTACAAACAACTTAGTTATGAAAATTTACTATGTCTGAATTAAGTGAATTATTAGCTGCAATTATGCAATGAATGCATAATGAGCATCAGTCTCGTGTTTCCTAAACTTTTAACGCGGGACTAATAACACAAATGTACTCTAGAGATGGTCACATCATAAAAACCTTTGCCTGAAGCAGGAGGAACGTAGATATCTCCAACCAGTTCTACTAATAGGATCGATGAGTACCGAGCGGAATGACTTGTGGAAGTGCAGTAGACTTATCAATAGTGCTACCTCTTTTGTAATAAGTTACTCGAAGCTTTATGCGTAGAAAAAGTCTACCGAAACAAACTACGAAAGCTAGGATCCTCAGTCAACTTCCTGTCAGTTGGAATTAAAAGATAATTGGTACACTTCTTCTTTTAGTGGTTTATATATACATATATTGTTTCTGTTTAATTTTTGATTTGAAAAAATTAAATTGAATAATAAGATAAAAACTCTTGTGCTTTAAGCTGCCGAAATTGCGGAAAACTCCGCTCATTGTATAGAATTTGGTTATCGATCTTCTGGTTGAGAGACACGATTTTGGTTGTCCCTCGATCAATCTCGTATCGATCCAATTAAAGAGATATTGGAAAATCCTGCGAAATTAATTTTAAAATCAATGGAGGATTATCTGAAATTATATTTCAAAATAAATCCATCCGTTTTTAAATCCGAATTTTAATTAAAACAATAAAAAAATAAATTAAAAAATAGTCGTTTCAAATAGAGAATTTATTTTGGCAAGATAATAACGAGTAATTTAATCGAAAACAAGAAACTCAGCAGGCATTAACTGCCAGCAGTTTTATCTTAATTAATTAGCAGATGCAACTTTCTCTCATAAACACGCCAATGTAACTGTTAAAAAAGGAGAGTGAATTACCAAGATGAATTGTTAATTATTGTAGAGCATCAATTAGTATCAAAAGAAAAACGAAATCGGATGTGACTTTTCTCTGTACGGTTGCTATTGTTTCTCGAAAATGCAATAGGCGAGAATCTAATGAATTCGCCAAAGCTTCGGTTGTTATGAAGGGAGAGACTTAATCCATGCAAAACTACCTGGCAAGGGCAGGATGTAGAGGATAGTGAGGATGACAAGCATGGTGTAGCTATGCATAAGGAAAGAAGGTAAAGAAATGCGATACCCGTTCAAAACTCACGTTATTACTTTCTACTATGAATATGTAAATATTGACTCACCAATTCCTCTCCTGTCCGGTTTGGTTGCTGGAAGCTCTGGTGCAGAGAGAGCGCCGTCACTATCATCCTGAGAATCATAAGGCAGTAGGTGTTTTTCGAATCGCACAGCTTGTTGAGGACGACGATAAATTTGGTCTGTAGTGCGTACACGTGGCAGTGAATTGCTTCGAAGTTGTCCGTAGCCTCTGGGTATGATTGGCATACCGAACTGTTGTTGTTGATGTGGTATAGTTTGAGACTGGCGAGTCATAACGTCTCGAACCGGTCCCGATTGGACTTCGGTATCCGAAGCACTGTCTTGAGGTATTCTTCTACGCAAAGCAGCCATGGATTGTGACAACTCGTCGTAACGTCTCAATCGACCTCTCGGTTGCATAGTTGCCGACACACCTACGTTATGACGTATACCGAATGAAGAATATTTATCGTAATTATCGTGAGCGACTGTCGAAATCCTTTGTTCACTTTCTGTGCGCAATAAACGTGTAGTTCTGCCCAGAGTTGCAGTTTGTTCGTCCCAGTAGACATTCCTACGATCGAGTCTCGGAAACTGTATGTGTGTGTGCGAAGAAGGAAACATAGATCTGCGCCCTTCCTGTGGAGGCATCGCGTGAAAAGTGTGAATCTGCTCTGCCAGTGATTCTAATGTCTTAGGGTATTTCTGCTGGCTAAACGGCTGTCGTGTAATTATTCGGGATTCCGCAGTCCTAGGCCATGTTCTCTCATCCCCTGCTCTTATATCTTCCACCAATTTGGGCACACGCCCACCTGCGGGCATTGCCGCAGGTTGGGAGTTATAATAGAGCATTCTGTCGTCCGAATGACGTGGTTCTAAAGTGATGCACATCGGTGACATATCACTCGGCAATCCTTTGACTCTAGCTCTCAACAGCATACCATTCTCATGATTATTCCCATAATCATCCATTGTATCTTCTTCCATTCCTTTCTTCACTACGACTATGGGAGGTCGTGCTTCTTCATCGCGTTGTTTGGCAAGTTTAGTGATAGGTTTTCCACCGCATATCCTCGATCTGATAGTCAGCACCAATCTTCTGGGTATGGACATGATGATGACCACGTCGTCCAAACTGACGTGTCTGACGTCCACCAGATTTACCGCCAAAATCTCATCTCCAACTTTCAATAAACCGCTATTGTAAACGGCGCTCTCCAAAGCGATTCTCGAAATGAAGACCCCTTCTTCGCTCGTCTCCCCTTCTCTAATGTAAAGTCCCAAAGTTTGTCCTGGTCTTTTTATAATTTCTACGAATTGTACCACGTGGATGCTGTCGGCATTTCTTACGTAGTTCCGACAGGCCTCCACCCCTGCTTTGCCCAATGTGTTGGGATCTAGTAGACGAATGATCATATCGCCGCGTTTCTCTACAGTTTCTAAATTGGCCGCTGTTGTGGGATCGTATTGATTCTCTATTGCTTCTATCTGTCGAAATATCTCTGTCGTTATCCCGCTCACCTTACGAAAATCGCTCTGGATAACCATTTCTGGTACTTGGCCGTGTTGAATTTTCGGACGGGAAGGACCAGCCCTTCGACTGGTCTCTTCCGAAACTTGATAATCTGTTGCCTCTCTTGTTTCCTGCAACAAAAATAAAATAATTGGTTTCTGTTTACTTTTCCATTAAAAAAGAACAACAGTATTTTCACTTCGTATTCATACTATCGTGATATCTTACAAACTAACTTTTACTTTTAAATTTGCATATCAATAGGTCATTCTAGTTACTTTCACATTTGGCCAAAAACTAAATGGGATGAAGTCACGTTATAATAACAATCTCGATTGTAAGGCAACTTAACCAATTTACCTCAGGAAAGTTAAAATTCTATTATAGCCTATCTCCACTAGTAACATTTTTTATCTGTACAACTTCCACTCTTTATGATCTCATTTTTAATTCCAAACAATTCTTTCGAAATTATTACTTTATTTTCGTCATAAAAACTATAAATAGATAAGCTTTTTTTCTTTTTAACGTTGTTTTTTGCCATAAATCTCTTTGTGGTAACAAACAATATCACGATTCCTTATATTACTTCGACCCTATGTTATTCTGCTATCATATCTATCTATACCTGTTATTACATACAAGATGAAATATATCATTGTTGTTTCCTCTAAATTCAATGACTTTAACTCAATTGAATTGGTTATTTCTTCGTCAAAATCATCGATAAACGTTACTTGAAAAAAATGTAATTTCTATGTGTATTCCTTTTCTTCTCTCCGTTATAAAATTATCGAAGAAAACAAAATTAAAAAAAAACAAAATAGACAAATCAATAAAATAATATCTTAATTATCGAAAAGAATTTTCAAAATCAGTAATCGGTTAGTGGCATACGCTTTCAGAATGTCATTTTTTAACCTTATAATTATCGGCTTCATTATTTAATGAATTGTAAAATTCCAAATTTACCATTTTATGAAGTGTAATAAATTTATTTACTCGATTTTATTTTTATGAAGTCTGCTGTTTACAAGAGTAACTTTAAATGAGCGGGAAAACATTCCAGTTTAGTGTCATATTTTATTCGATAGTGTAAAAAGAAGATACTCCTGGGAGCGTGAAAAACGGCAAAATGTGATAAGCACGGACAAGGAATAAATGGTTTTTGAATGGATGGAAGTTAAAAAGTTTTTACTTGACCTTTCTTTGGTATCACTATTCTTAAGAAAGATGTATTGATAAAAATTCTCCCTTCTGTATTTTTAAATTAACACACAAAAAACATCCATGTTGAAAAAGCAAAATATAATTTAGCAATCATTTTTAAATTGAAGCATTCACTTTTTAATTTCTATCCATTGAAAACCAATTATTCTTCACCTTAATTTTTCCATAAATATTCTGTTTATCGCTTTTAAAGAAAAAAAAAATATATANACAAAAATTTTTGGGAAAACATTTTATTGCCAAAAATTTTAATTTTTTATAAAATTGAGAAAAATAAAAATATCCCTGTGAAGAAGCCAGTCAAAAAGAGTCACAAAATTAACAGGTTTCTCTGCAAATACGTAGATTTCTGTAAGATTTCTACAGAAGTTTCTGCAATATTACGATTATTCATAAATTGTTCTTCAAATTATAAAGAATTTAGAATCTTGTATTCAAAATAAAATTACTACTTGCATTTATAAAAAAATTATACATGCTAATTATAAAAAATCAACATAACAATAGCTTTATAACGAAAATATGTATAAATTTTAAAAAATCAAACATCCACATCTGATAATCTGTAATCGAAATACACCACAGAATTAAAAAGAATATTTTGTGAATC
This sequence comes from Centruroides sculpturatus, assembly GCF_000671375.1. Taxonomy (NCBI): domain Eukaryota; kingdom Metazoa; phylum Arthropoda; class Arachnida; order Scorpiones; family Buthidae; genus Centruroides; species Centruroides sculpturatus. The sequence goes on along the minus strand of NW_019384406.1, from coordinate 392,106 downwards.
ATAATAATAAGCACTTCTGTGTTCACAACAACCGGAAATCTCACAATTACGAACCTATTATCTGCTGGTTATTAGCTAAACAAGTCACACGATAATTCCACTAATTATAAAATTATTCGTCGTGTATTTAACTAGAAATTAATTATAATTAATCGAAGTTTTGTTCTTCTAGCGTGTTAATTTAATTTTTTCCATTCATATATAAATCGAAAACAACATCGGCAGTCCCTTTTTTATAGCAGGAGGAATCATGAATCGAATCCAGTTAGAAATTTCAACATATTATTAATATTTTTCACTTCATTTCACCCATTTTGATGAATCTAGCTGTAGAAAATAAAATACAAAATAAAGCAAAATATCCAGCCTTAATAAGCTGAAAATCTCAGTAATTTGTATCTAATCCAATTATTTAAAAAAAAAATAAACGTACGAAGTAAGAATTTTAATAATAGATTATTCATCAAAAGTCTTATCAAAATTTTGGACGAGGAACTTGCAAATAAGGTAAAAAACATATAAAGTATTTTTGATTATTTTGATGTTGTTTAAGTGAATAATGAATAATTCATCTACTAAAATATTTTCCTTTTAAATCTTGCAAAAATTCAATTTTTTAAAACTAATAATTGAGAAAAGTATTAAAACAATTTTACTATTTAAATTTTAATATGTTTACTTAAAATCAAATTATCAAAATTTTCAATTAACTGAATTATTCAAGTTTAAATTGATATGCGCAAAATAAGATTATTCATTTTAATATTTATTATTAATTTATACAAATAAACAATTTAGGAAAGACAAATGATTGAGAACGTTATTAAATTTATAACTATCTGCATAATTTAATAATGCAAACTAACAAAATAAAGTTTTAAAATCTTATTGGTCAATTTTTATTACATAGTTCATGATTGCACAATTTAAAAATTTTTTTAAATTTTATAAAATGCTATTGGATATTTCAATTATTTAAATACTTTTTAGTTTAAAGAATGATTACTCTCATCTTTGGTTAAACAAATTACGTAAATTAAAAATCTGCCTTATTATTATTTCTCCTTTTTTGATGCTTTATTATATTATGCAAAAATAATTGAAGAAATGAAAAAATAAACCGTTTAATTATTAGAATTTTCAAGTAAAATAAAATAAATATCAGTGATTTCATAATTCAAACAAAAAAAAGTCATAATTTTAAATTCTCTGGAAACAATTGAATAATTGAAATGTTCAACATTTTTCCACATTAAAGATATATTTTAAAATTAATCAACAAAATTATACATATAATATAATGGTATTTATTCTCTTAATTTAATTTTCTGTTACTTAATAAAAAAAAAATACAAAAAAAAAAAAATTGTCTAGACAATTGGAAATCCAGACAATGAATTATAAGTATGCCAATATTGACTTTAATTGAAAGTTAATAAATAAATTTAAAGCCGAACAGTATGTTCAAAAATTTATCGAAACGATACAGGAAGTAATAATAAATTATTAAAATGGTAAAGAGAATAGAATTCTATTAATTAAAAGAAAAAATTTAATATATTTTTAAAGTATTTGCTCAAGGTACTGGTACAATTATATTTAACTTTACATTTTCTTCAGTAACAAAAAACAATTTTTCAGACAAACCTCTACCTAATAATATATCTGAACTTGTACATGCCTGAATATGTTAAGGATCCAGATCTAAAACACAAAATTACAATACGTTGTAAATCAGGCAAAATGTAATATATATCCACCATTAATGTGCACGATGTGTCCTTTGTGTTCTATCACGTCAGTAATTGAAAGAATGAATTCCATGATCAATCTTATTGCCTATAAAAATAAAGAATTGCAACAACTAAAGAAAGAAATATGGTTAAGAAAAGCAATTCCAGCAATCATTCTAAACACGACTGAAAAAAAGATTGAAAGACCAAGATAAAAACAAGACAATTATGATTATGAGAGAGAAAAAAATATATAACTTTTTTTGCCATCTTTACGCACACGCTTAAGTAGAATAATAAATATTAAACCAAATTCCATTTATTCAGTCATTAAACTTCATTTCTTTAGGGGTTCTGGATGACGGTTGGTTTGTCGTTAGCAAACAGTATATTCCCTCTCTGCACTGAACGAACAATCTCTACACCACTGACGTTCAGAAGACTTTCAAGTCTCTGGCATACAAAAAACTTTTTTCTGACGTGAAGGGAATACTTCTCCGTTCACAGGAATGTTCACTTTTATGTTGCATACCGAAATTTTACTTTTTGTGGGTTAAAAGATATTTTCTTATAGCTCGTGCAACTCCTCACAATACTTGCCAGTTCATCACAATGCTTCCTATACATTTTTTGCAGCACTTTTAACAAACTCTATTTTGCCATTTTTATTTTATTTATTTTATTTTATCATTTTTTTCCTTTCGTTTTTTTATTTGTATAAATTACATTTATCATAAATATCGTGCAGCTTTACTAAATTTGCGTGTACAAAACAGAGATTATTCCTGCGTGAGCTCACCTACATTGTTTACCAAATGAAACTAGGATTTGTCTAATATACGCGTTATGCCACAATTCGTTTAGTTTGATGGCACGATTTTTCAAAATCCCATAGAAAACGATCATTATCTTATTTTTGTTTCGAAGTAATATAGAAAAAATCCTAATTAAATTATTTTTATACGTATTCGTCCAAAGAGTAGGGTTATATGTGTATTCGTTTTCAGTTGATGCTGAATGGCAAAAAAGAGACTTGTTTCTTACATGGAGCTGGAGTGAATATAAATAAGATGAACTGTTTTCCTTTCTTTAAAACACTTTAAAACTTACAATATTCATAATAAAAACGTTAAAAAATTCAGGTCAAGTCCATACATAAAATTTATGTTTAAAAAAGAACTTAATGTATAAAAAATTAACGTAAAAAATAATAAGTGGCTTCTTAAAAAACATTTTAGAAAAGATTAAAAGTCAATTTGTTGTATTTTATCATTAATTTTTTTTTAATCGCTAAGTAAATTAGCGATAAAATTTCACTAACTTTATTTTTACAATATTGAATAGTAAATTATTTAAAAATTGTGTTAAGTCTAGATTTCAAAATTAAGTTTGAAAACACAATATTAAATATCCCAGAGCGAAAAATCCTATCTAAACATTACCAAATAAAGCTATCATTGATTATTAAATTTACTACCGAAGAAAATAAACCACAGTTATATTAAATTTTCGAAGCAAAATCCCATTCTTTCTGTGCAGATTCTATCCATTCCCCAAGACAATTCACAATTCTAATCCTCAAAATGTCTTCAAAACGTTTACATTCCGATATAACCCATTACTAGATTCCAAATTCGAAAAACTTTCCTTATCCTTATATTAAAAAAATCAACGCTATTCGATATTATTTATTATAAAATTTATTATTAAAATTGATTTAAGCATTTAATTTTATAAAAATTGTGAATCCGAAACTACCTGCAACTGCATCTTTTTTTCTTCTCCTCAATCCATTTACATCCGTCGAAATGCAACATAATTTCTTAAACTAATGGTGTTAACGTGTAATTTTGTTGTTTACGTATCATCTAGAACTATTAAATATCATTTTTTCCTGTCAAGCATTATTTTTCACTTGACCAATACTAATGGAGTTTTCGTGCGATATGATCCATTTCTTTTATAAAGTGACTGTATTGTGCACGTCAACCGTTTAACACGTTTTATTTTGTTATTTTTTTATTTTAATCTTTTATATTTTAAAATAAGTTATGTTTTTAAAAAAGCTGTTTAATACATAAAAAATTGTACGAATTATTTCATCTTTAAATTCAAACTGGAAAATTTAATCTGTGTAAAAACCACTCGCATTTAAACATGTTCGCTTAATGTGAGTCAACTTAATAGATATTTTCTGCTTGAAAATTTTCGTGTGTATTATAATATTTATATATGATACATTCTTTACTATATAACGAAATCCTTCCCCCCTTCTTTTAACGATTTCACGCATTTAATTCAGGAAACGCTGCAGTTACATTAGTTAAAAAGTCAGTTAACAAATGCCCACATAAAGTTAAAAAAAATTAAATTCAGTAGGGTGCCATATATAATCATCTAACCGTGACGTAATAATAATAAAAATGGAGAATTGTCGGGTGTCGTATGAACGAACTTAATGGATTAGATGCATTTTGACAACCCGAACGAGACAGCAGCGATAGTACTACCAGAAAATGACATACGCCTCCAAAATTAATATGAAGTGATCAGACATGACACTGTACAACTCCACAAAAATGGAAAAAAATCGACACATCTTTTATCTGTCATTATTAACGCGTTCTTCCTTGAACAAACGGATTAAAATAATGCATTCTGGTTAAAGATTAAACGTTACAGCGATACCAATAATAAAAATAATCTGGAAATGCTATTGATTCGGCTCTGTCTGTGAAAACTAACTTTAGTAGACACTAAATTCTAGTAGTTTAGACAGAGACAGTTCCTATCGATATTTTTGAAGAAGTCGTTATGCATCTCGAGTCTAGACATATAAATAAATCCAGATAATCAAACATTCGACCACACGAATAAAATTTTTAAAACATATACATAAGACACTAACCTCATTCCGTGATACACACGATTTAAAGAGGAACATTTATCACCACGCTCTAGCTTATCACCAAAAATTCTGCTGGAAAAATGTCTACAGGTTGCCAGATAATTTCCACTGAATCACTAGAGACAACAAGACTCCAATCTTATTCAACGTCACTATTTATCAAATTTTTTTTTTTAATAGAGTATTACTAAAGAAAACCATCCGAATATTCCCAACAACTTTATTTGATAAAAGATCGATGCAAAATATGGGTATTCGATCTTTAAATTCTTAAAATAACTAGAAATAGAATTGTTCTTCTTAATTAATACAAACTATTTCAAGAATTTCTTCCCTTTACAAATACATTATTAAAATTTAAATCATGAGTAATTAAGTGTCATACATGTAATAAATAAATATATTTTTTTATACGAGAAAACAGCTCTTAAGATCACTTTTTTTTTGTTATTTATTTTTGCTAAACAGACTGTTAAAAAATGATAAGAAAAATTCTGTACGAAAAGAAGGCAACGCACTTAAATCACAGTTCAAAATTGATTTTTCACTCCCCCATCCATTTTAAAATGTATCTAAACATAATGGTTTTTGAATTTTCACTTGATGTCATTCACTATAGAAATCCTTATGTTTAATGTGGGTCAAAAATACTTACTATTTTCGATTTTAAAACTAGCTTGTTTACAGTTTTTATTAAAATCATGTAAAAGTTTAAAAATCTCCGCTATTTTCAAGAAAGTGGTCGTATTTATATTTTCCGTTTCGTCTAATCTGAAACAACGTTTATGTCCCGAACATATTCGCTTCTTGGTCTTTATAGAGCTGTAAAAACGCAATTTAAAATTTTTCAATATATTTATTTTCTAAACTTTGATCAAACTTAGAAATGTTGTTATTTAGTAATAAAATAGGAAGAGATGTTTTCTTTTACGTAATTTTAATTTTTTAATACCTTTATAATCTTTAATTTAATAAATTTACTTAATTAAGAATAATTTTTGTTATTTTTATATTCTTAATTAATTAATATCAATTAATTAATTCTGATATTTGATCACTTAATTGTTAGTTTAATATATGAAAAATGTTTTCTTTAATTTAACTTGAGTTTCAATTACATAAGATATGAAAATCTGATACAATAAAAACGTTTATTAGATTTCATATCAAATAATCAGAATAAATTAGCAAAATTATAAATGTCATGTAGGAAAAAATTATTTTAAGTTCTGCATCTTGACAGCTTTTCATACCTACGTTTTCGCAGGAAATGAACTAATATTGAAAAAAATACAAGAGATAAAAAATAAAGAATTAATAGCTTTTTTTTCTTTTTTACTGATTACTAATGATAACTCAGCTATTCTTTCACTCAATTATATTTCTGCAATTGACTTCTACTGAGAAATCAGTAGTTGAAATATTTGATTTCGAGAGTCAAATATAAGCTCTTCGGCTCTGAAACCAATAAATATAATATATACCAATGTATATAATATATATTACTTTCGATATATTCGAAACTTTTAACTGTTATGATAGCAACTTTCGAGGATATTTTAGATAGCTCTGTTTCAATATCTTAATACTGTATAAATAAAATATTTTTATTACGACCTTATAGCATATTTGGATTTTATTAGGATTAAGATGTATCTATGATTAAGCAATAAATCTCTTTTTTTGAGTATACAAGATAGCCTACTAATAATAAATTGAAATCAAGAATCAATGACGGATAGACAGATGAGTAGTCTATATATATTATCTTTTCTGTCATTATATCATTCTCAGAATCACATACCGAAATATAAAACTGGACTTTGTCAAGATTTATATTAAACTAGCTGTACCCGGCCACGCGTTGCTGTGGCTCAAAATGTATCTATTATAAATGTATAACACTCCCCGAAAAATTCCTTCTTAGTGTACATTCTCTTGACGTACCCTATTAAAACGCAATCAAAAACGCAAAAAACCGCATCTAAAATAGTATAATAGAAGACCAGTTCTTCACGATAAGCCTTAATTTTGTCCCTCTTCCCCGCGGGGGGGATTTCGACATCTATATAATATAAAAACGCGCGTATTCAAATGCAACATTGTGTCAAAATTTCAAAGCAATCGGTTAAGAACTTTCGGAGATATAAGATTTTAAACATTTACATTTTTATTTATATAGATAGCAAAAAATAACAATTTTATAAACTTGCAACATAATTTAAAATATTCTTAAATTCAGACATAGTACAACAATATAAAACATGGTTGAATAAAAAACATTACATTTGTACAAATTATGTAATGTTTGGCATTTTCCAGTGGTAGCATTAATCCTACGATTAACTTGTGTTTAAAATCGCTTTTTGAAGCTTAATAATAATAATAATCTCTACTCTATAAACCGTCGTCAAGAGCTTGTATGGAGCCCGGGATAGAGTGGACCCTTTTTACTTATTCTCCGGCCTCTTTTTTGGGGGACAACGAAATGCGTAGAATGTTTATTTTTAATAAAATGCAGTCTTAAAGCTTTTACTTTCTGTTACAACATTAATTTTATAAATGTAGGAACCACTATGGGCCCTTAAGTTTTCTCCGGGCCCAGAGAAAAATCCCCAGTTTCCCACTCTCGATGGACCTGTTTATGAATTCTTCGACTACTGTTTGACATTAGGAATTAAACAAAAAACTTATTAATAGTATATATTCTATACCAAAATATATCAACATTTCAGTTTAATGTAAGTTTATTTTTAAAAGTAAACATTATACTGTAATTTGATATCTTACGTAATAATATCAACAGCCACAATAGATATGTACTGTACTGTACCTGAACTGTACAGTACTGTACAGCATTGAGGTTATAGTACATTCTCAATATGATTTTAAGTTATGGTGAAGATTTATGAATAGATTTTGTCTTAATATTATATTAATGCTTTTAAAAACACAATTCTTTCCATTATGGAGTTCTCAAAATGCATGATATCTATTAATATAAAAACATTAATGGATAATATGTATTTCTCTTTCTATAACATTGGCTACATATAGGCTATATATAATGTTAAAAAAGACAATAAATGCAGAAAATAATTACAAATTAAACTAACTGTATGAAGTTTATCCACTATATCCTTCTTAACTATTCTATCGACTATCAGACAATAAGCTGGTTGCGATTTAAACATTAAGACATTCTATTAAAAGAAATTATCTAGATTGATTGGAAGATTTCTCTCTCATTTAGAATTTGTAGAACGAGTAGAATCTAAAATGCAATTTTCCCATTATGAGAATAATCGAAATTATTTGCTTCTTGTTTAAACTCTTTCTTTCTGTGGTTGGCCGCACAGAAAGCAACCAACTGTGACTTTGCCTCATCTTATCTAAAATATGAGATTGAAGTGGCAAGCTAGATTTCTCGGGGGAAACAAAGGAAATATTGAAATTCAAACAGAAACTAAACGATACGGAGCATAAAGTGAATTCACAGAGATGAATTTCTCAGAATTTTTTCTCTGCTTTCAATGAGTATTATCGATTCTTTTAAAAGTTAAATGAATTCGTTTAATTAAGATAAGAACTAAAAACTTAAAAGATTTCTCAAATTTATAATAGTTATTTTTAATAGCTTAATAATAGAGTTTAGTTTTAACAATAACGTTTTATATCCTGATTCTGAAAATCTTCTCATTTTAAACATTTATTTTGCTAATATTCTGCCATACAAAGATAGTGATTACATATGCAAATTTTTGCAAATATTTCTCGCTAGTAGCATAAACTGGCTTTGAATAATCGCTAGTAGTAATAGTTTTGAAATAAAGGTATACGAAAAGTAATTCAACGTTAACGTACTTACTTTCTTGCGCCCACAACAAAGCATCGTAGACGTAATTATATGTTTCACCTTTAATCGGAATCGCGGTCGGTGTGGATGCGATGTCATGTGTGCTGGGATAATTGCTTCTTTTCACATCAAATATAGCACCTGAAAAGGTATTAAATTACATATTACATTAATTTCTGTTTCAATTCTTTCACACAGCATTAATCTAACATTATATTCTTAAATTATACAATTATCTTGACGCGTCGCACTGCGCATCGCATCGCAACGATACTGAAATCATTAAGGACGTGTTTTTTTGCATCACATTTATAAATACTTAAAAAATCTAGAAAAAAGCTACGTTGTACAAAAATAATTGCTGAAAAGTTAGCACTTGGACGTTATTAAATTGTATTCTTTTAATGCAAATAATTTATGGCAACTCATTTAGTACCAAAAACAAAAATTTATTTCAAAAACTGTAAATTAATTTTAGCTGGAGTGAAGAGAAAAATTATTGGTAGAGAATGCACTACGCGTTTAAAGTTCATCGACCAAACTTAATCTCGCTGATTTCTTTATAGGCTCATTCAAATGACGTTGATTAGTTTAGAAGTTGATGAATATTCATTAGAAGGAGATATTAGTCGAATTGAATGTAAAGTTACAGGCAGATAATGTTCGTAACCAGGTATATGTATCGGTTTGATTTACCTATCTATGACGCCATATTGAATTGGGTCATAAATTATCCAAAATGTATAATAAATTCAAACTGGCTATTAAAAGTTTAAATTTATAAATATCATGCTATTTTCCGTATTAATCCAACCATTAAAATTGATCAAAAGAGTGAAGATAAGTCTAAATGACACTAACCGGCATATTGAAGGATTTACTATAATAAACAGCAGACTGCTTCGCTCATTTTTAGCTAATTTTAAGTGTTTTTTAGTCATATTTCTTTCATAAAGCGTTAATAATCGCAGTTAATGTGTTAATTTTTCATTAATGGAGTTCTCGCATTTTAATGCAAATCGCATGCAAACGTTTAGTGGAAAAAAAATTACGGTACCGTGACGGTGCATGAAGAAACAAATTTTGTTGTAGGTAAGTAGTGTCATAGATATTATTTGTAGAATTTTTTACCACATGACAACAGGTACAAAGGAGATTTGTCTTTCCTGGAAGAGGAATTTTGAGTCTTTCGTGAGAGAGCTATTTTACACGCAAAAGCTTTGCCATTCGACATGCAAAAGGAAAGCGATCGATAGATTCACCATGCATGAAATATACTCGTTGGAAATCTTTTGCATCCAAGCATTACAAGGCATGTTGGATGCTTGGAGAAGAGAATCATTCAACTCGAAGAGAATGCAAAAATCCGGTAATCTGAATAAAACTATTCAGAAATTATTTAGATAAAGATTTCATTATATAAATAAATTACAGTCAGTCATCTACTGAGATATATTTGAATCGGAAGTTTTGAAACTCGATAAAATTTGAAAAAAGTCAGTATTTAATACAAATTAACATTGATTTATATCATAATTTAACGGAATGCTAATAACATTATACAATTTATGATTTAGAGATGATATACTAACAAATAATGAAGTCTTTCTAGCTTCTATAATCTTCGAGATATTCTTTAAATTTCGGAAAGAAATAGATTTCTTTCTAGTATCTTGTTTGTCTATGATCAGAATCACAAGTAAACAAGAGAGAAGACAGTAACAGCGTACAGTCAACCAGCAAAGCTTGCAGAAAGACGAATTCCAGACTTTATTGGGAAGAATTCTTCAGGGGATAGGCAAACTCGATAGCAATCATTTCTTCGGGGAGACAAGCCAGAGGTCTGATAAGTGACAACCTCTCTGACTGCTAGAGACACTGAAACCTGCTTTTGAACTGTTTGTCTAAATCTGTGAGGTATTGCTTCTCTCTCAGGGTTAACATCAATACCACACTTATCTATTACAGGCATTTTACTATTACACTTATCTATTACAGACATTGGCATTTTATAAACACAAAAATCCATTTAAAATCTTTTAAAAGTTTCAGTTAAAATATTTGAAACGTTAACAGCAAATTTTATTTGCCAGGAAATATTATTCTGTGGTCATTCCTTCATCTCTAGATTTTCTTCATTTCGATGTTCAGCCCACTTATTGATCTTGCAGGACTAATTCACATTCTAGAAACATCTATACTAGTCCCCACCAAAGATATTAAGTTGGAAAACTGATATTTTATTCTTTGAAACCGCAGATAATATATTAGACTCACTACTTCATAAAAATTCTTAAAATTTACTTCTGCAAATATACAATTGCAACGTGGTTCTAAATAAATTTTGTCAAAGGCACGATCTAACCAATATAGTTTTAAAATGGATTGAGTAATATAGGCCTGTATATATATATATATTGGTAATTGCATTAATGAAGAAAGCAATGCTTTTCTGTTTAAACGTGTTAGAATCATTATAATATAATTCTTAACCTATATTATATCTAATAAAATAATATAAATGTCTATTTATATTATTTTATTTTGATGGCGGTGGTTTCCTTATTTTTATCTAAAAAGGTGATTTGTATTTTAGAAAGCTGCCAAATTATCTTCCTTATTAGATAAAAATTAATTTAGACCAGCCATTGAAAATATTACTTAGGAATTTGCATATTGTAAAACATCCAGATATTTCCTTTCACCACTGGGAATCTATTATTTTCAATGGATGTTTTCACATCTTTTGTCCCACTATTCCGGTGTCTGCGGTCGGGATGACTAATGTTAGCTTTATCTTTATACATCAGAAACATTTGCGGAAATTCGTACGTCAATAGCACTTCGCCCGAGGTTTTCCAAATTTCAATAGTGGCTTAATGCATTCAATACAAGTTCCTTATTCGGAAAGAACACGAAAAGACAACAGAAGAGGATGTATTAATGCGATATCTTCGGCCCGACCGACAGATCGATGGAGCCACTAACCCACCACCCATTTCCACTTGAATCATTGCGTGTTTCTGAATCTCTTAGCATACCTTAGCACGAAGGTAATTTCCACTTCCTATGTTTGCTTTCCATCGAATAAATACAGTATGTACTTCTAATTTCCTCTCCGACCATCCTATGTCAATAAAATCTTTCAAAATTGATATATTTATACTAGCCATCTTCACTTTGCCTTCCCGCCACCGCCATACAAATTATCCCTTTAAGTATTATCAACGTGTTTGTTTCTGCACTTAACTTATCCTTACGTGAAAGACAAGCGCCTTCTCCGTAATTATATATAAATGTGGCCAAACGCTCTTAAGTAACTTACTGCATGATTTTTTGCTGAGCCAATTTTTAATTACTTAAAAACTTTTTATTGATAAAAATCTCTTTGCTTCTCTACTTGACCTACTTCATCCACTTACCGAACTCCACAATTTCGGCATCCAAAGTTTTAAAAAAAGGAAAAAAAACTCTTAAGCCAAACATATCTGTGTTATTCCTGACCTATTTGGCACTTAAGCCAATTGGATCATTTCATTCCGCGCAATTTCTTTTTAATCATTTTTCTTAATCTAATATAAAATAATAATCGCCGCCATCTTGGATTCTGTAATATAAGCAATTAATTACGCATTAACTTTATAAATATTTTAAAATTTTCTGATGTTATATATATATATATATATTATTAATTATCTTTTTAACAATATTATTTTTTTACTGTTAGCGAGTCTTTTATAAAGCATAAATTATAAAGCTTTGTTTGTTATATATAAATCGTAACCAAATCGAGCGATAGATGGCGTGGCAACGAGATAGTTACAATTAATTCTAAACACATTAAACAATATAGCGGATGAAATNTATAATTTCGTTGGAATTAATTAAATGTCAGAAAATTTTGTGTTAATAAGAAAAGTTCAATATAAATTTACAAAATAACTTAACATTATCTTGTTAACACCCGTGTAAATAAATTTAAAAAATTATTAAATATTCTTGAAAAGCTTTGATTGGTTTTGCTTTCCCCTGACGAAAATCTTAAGAAATTCTGAGATAATAAAATGCTTAATTGTGGAAAAATATGACAGCTTATTAAAAAAAAGCATTACGTACTGTACTACAAAATTTATATAATAATAAGCCATTTATATAAAGCAGTAAACATTAAAAAATAATTCGGACAAAATGCATTTAATTAACATTAACTATCAGTGGCGTAGCGTGGATGTCAGCCGCCCGGGGCGGAGGAAAATTTCGCCGCCCCCTTTTTTAAGTATCTCAATTTAAAAGAATAAAATTCAGTTTCATCACAGAATAAGTAATGAAAAATTTCGTGCTCATTTCAATCGGTCCGAATCGTAAGTGCGACAAAAAATATGAAATAAAATGGTTCAAATTTTTACAAGATATTATTTATTGTGAAATTTTGCCGTCCCCTAAAAGTGCCGCCCGGGGCGGGGCGCCCCTGCCGCCCCTACTACGCTACGCCACTGTTAACTATTACACGTTATTATTATTTTATAAATTATTTAAAAGGAAAACGTAAACATAACAAAAATTAAAACTTAATTTTAAAATTATTAAAATTGTATCGTCAGTATTAATTAATTAATTATAATTTTAATTAAAATTTCAAAAAATCAAAAGAATTTTTACAAGCAGAAAAAATAAATTTATAACAAAAGAAAAATTTTAATATTTATAAAAATTATATAAATTTTATTCGAAAATTTTCAATTTAATTCGAACGGAATAATAATGTAAATTTTTTTCTTGTTGCAATATAAAAATTTTCATTTATTTCGTTTTTTTTTCATTACTTCTAATTCTTTTTCTATAATGAAGAGGCAGAGAGAGAGAGAGTGAGAGAGAGAATGCTTTAAAAGCAGAAAATATATTTTATATAGGCCTATATATATATATATATATATCAGGAAATATATTATTAAAAATATAAAAGAAAAATATATATATGAGTGTAGTAACACATTTATGTAAAGGAATTCTAGAATTTCTTATATTTTGTTGTGCATTTTGGAATAGAGCCAAAAATTCCTTATGTTGGCAAACAGACAATTTCAACCTGTTGCTTTGTCTGTCTAAAAAAGAAGCAGACGTCTCGCCAGACAGCCAGAAAGTCGCCTTTCCCTCGTCCATCTAATAGCATTGACTGGCGCCGTTTTATATTATTAAACATTACCATCCTTGCTATCGTCTCATCATCACCATCCGACCTTTTTCCCCTCTTTAAACACTTTTATGCCAACTTAAAGGGAGCAAAATTACTCCAAAATTTACGTATTTCTTAGAATTATATATATAATAAATGTATTTATTTATTTCATAAATATTCACAAATTGAAGCAGTTTATAGTTAATACAAGCTTATAATTTATTAGACTATAAAACTAAATATGTAATTTTAAAATGAAAATTAATTTAAATGCTATTTTAATACATAGAATAAATAGAAAGATAAATTTATAGCGAAGAGCATAAAGTAACGTATAAATAGAAACTAATTGGATTAATTTCACGATCAAGATTTTTAATTTGCGATTTATGTGAAGAAATTGGAAATTTATGTGGATCGAAAGGATGCTTTTATAAATAGAAAACCTCCAGAGATCTTTGCTTTTTTATTGACCCGGACAAAGTTGGCTTTAAAATCGGTTTAACCTTTAAAAATTGAAGTAATATATATGAAAGTGAAATACTTTGTAGAAAATATGATGAGAAAATATATTTCGAGTAGAGATTGGACTATTGATTATAATAACATTCATGACAGAAACAATGCAAAGCATTGTTTGTAGAAAAATCAATATCGATGAAAAAATTGTAGCAAAAAGAATTTAAAAAAATCAAATTATACAGAACAATATATTTTAATTTAAAGCATAATTCTTAAATTTGCAATTTATATATTACGACAAAAGCCCGGGAATTTTGATGAGTCAGTCCATCTATCAAGAGGTAATCTATAATGAATATAGGGCTAGAAAATAAGTGAATCATACAGGAATAATTTATCTTCTTGTAAAATCTAACATTAATTAAAGCTTTAAAATCTTCGAGTATATTTACATAAATCAATAAAATGTTCGCTAAGGGGATTTTAAAGAATTTTCCTAATTTAAATTTATCAAGGGGTATTAATTAAACAGTCTACTGAAACGGTCTATAAATATAGTTAAAAATAACCTTCTCGAAATAAAGATTTCGTCATTGAAGGAAGGTGAGATATCTTGACAGAGTAAATCTCAACAAATGTCATTTCTAGCTTGGCCAACGTTAAATCTCGCTCTAGTTGGATGTTTCGAGTAGTTATCTCCTTGCAAAGTACCTCAGTTATTCACTTTATCTAGCCAATGTGTCATTTGGAGCAATTGAAATGTCTTTGCTAAGGATCGATTGCTAAATTTTGACCTCTTCAGATTTCATCGATGGAAATGTGGTAAATGGAAGGCGTTGTGTTACCAATGGTCACTGATGTGTTGAAAAATATCCTCTTCCTCTCAAAAATATACATCAAACTCCGACAGGGATTAAGGCTATGTGATTTCGTCCATGTCTATTTTTTTCTCCTCATCACATGTAAAAATTTCTCCGAGATCAGCTAATTTCACGNTGAGAAAAATAAAAATATCCCTGTGAAGAAGCCAGTCAAAAAGAGTCACAAAATTAACAGGTTTCTCTGCAAATACGTAGATTTCTGTAAGATTTCTACAGAAGTTTCTGCAATATTACGATTATTCATAAATTGTTCTTCAAATTATAAAGAATTTAGAATCTTGTATTCAAAATAAAATTACTACTTGCATTTATAAAAAAATTATACATGCTAATTATAAAAAATCAACATAACAATAGCTTTATAACGAAAATATGTATAAATTTTAAAAAATCAAACATCCACATCTGATAATCTGTAATCGAAATACACCACAGAATTAAAAAGAATATTTTGTGAATCATAATAATAAGCACTTCTGTGTTCACAACAACCGGAAATCTCACAATTACGAACCTATTATCTGCTGGTTATTAGCTAAACAAGTCACACGATAATTCCACTAATTATAAAATTATTCGTCGTGTATTTAACTAGAAATTAATTATAATTAATCGAAGTTTTGTTCTTCTAGCGTGTTAATTTAATTTTTTCCATTCATATATAAATCGAAAACAACATCGGCAGTCCCTTTTTTATAGCAGGAGGAATCATGAATCGAATCCAGTTAGAAATTTCAACATATTATTAATATTTTTCACTTCATTTCACCCATTTTGATGAATCTAGCTGTAGAAAATAAAATACAAAATAAAGCAAAATATCCAGCCTTAATAAGCTGAAAATCTCAGTAATTTGTATCTAATCCAATTATTTAAAAAAAAAATAAACGTACGAAGTAAGAATTTTAATAATAGATTATTCATCAAAAGTCTTATCAAAATTTTGGACGAGGAACTTGCAAATAAGGTAAAAAACATATAAAGTATTTTTGATTATTTTGATGTTGTTTAAGTGAATAATGAATAATTCATCTAATAAAGCAAAATATCCAGCCTTAATAAGCTGAAAATCTCAGTAATTTGTATCTAATCCAATTATTTAAAAAAAAAATAAACGTACGAAGTAAGAATTTTAATAATAGATTATTCATCAAAAGTCTTATCAAAATTTTGGACGAGGAACTTGCAAATAAGGTAAAAAACATATAAAGTATTTTTGATTATTTTGATGTTGTTTAAGTGAATAATGAATAATTCATCTACTAAAATATTTTCCTTTTAAATCTTGCAAAAATTCAATTTTTTAAAACTAATAATTGAGAAAAGTATTAAAACAATTTTACTATTTAAATTTTAATATGTTTACTTAAAATCAAATTATCAAAATTTTCAATTAACTGAATTATTCAAGTTTAAATTGATATGCGCAAAATAAGATTATTCATTTTAATATTTATTATTAATTTATACAAATAAACAATTTAGGAAAGACAAATGATTGAGAACGTTATTAAATTTATAACTATCTGCATAATTTAATAATGCAAACTAACAAAATAAAGTTTTAAAATCTTATTGGTCAATTTTTATTACATAGTTCATGATTGCACAATTTAAAAATTTTTTTAAATTTTATAAAATGCTATTGGATATTTCAATTATTTAAATACTTTTTAGTTTAAAGAATGATTACTCTCATCTTTGGTTAAACAAATTACGTAAATTAAAAATCTGCCTTATTATTATTTCTCCTTTTTTGATGCTTTATTATATTATGCAAAAATAATTGAAGAAATGAAAAAATAAACCGTTTAATTATTAGAATTTTCAAGTAAAATAAAATAAATATCAGTGATTTCATAATTCAAACAAAAAAAAGTCATAATTTTAAATTCTCTGGAAACAATTGAATAATTGAAATGTTCAACATTTTTCCACATTAAAGATATATTTTAAAATTAATCAACAAAATTATACATATAATATAATGGTATTTATTCTCTTAATTTAATTTTCTGTTACTTAATAAAAAAAAAATACAAAAAAAAAAAAATTGTCTAGACAATTGGAAATCCAGACAATGAATTATAAGTATGCCAATATTGACTTTAATTGAAAGTTAATAAATAAATTTAAAGCCGAACAGTATGTTCAAAAATTTATCGAAACGATACAGGAAGTAATAATAAATTATTAAAATGGTAAAGAGAATAGAATTCTATTAATTAAAAGAAAAAATTTAATATATTTTTAAAGTATTTGCTCAAGGTACTGGTACAATTATATTTAACTTTACATTTTCTTCAGTAACAAAAAACAATTTTTCAGANGATGTCAGCCGCCCGGGGCGGAGGAAAATTTCGCCGCCCCCTTTTTTAAGTATCTCAATTTAAAAGAATAAAATTCAGTTTCATCACAGAATAAGTAATGAAAAATTTCGTGCTCATTTCAATCGGTCCGAATCGTAAGTGCGACAAAAAATATGAAATAAAATGGTTCAAATTTTTACAAGATATTATTTATTGTGAAATTTTGCCGTCCCCTAAAAGTGCCGCCCGGGGCGGGGCGCCCCTGCCGCCCCTACTACGCTACGCCACTGTTAACTATTACACGTTATTATTATTTTATAAATTATTTAAAAGGAAAACGTAAACATAACAAAAATTAAAACTTAATTTTAAAATTATTAAAATTGTATCGTCAGTATTAATTAATTAATTATAATTTTAATTAAAATTTCAAAAAATCAAAAGAATTTTTACAAGCAGAAAAAATAAATTTATAACAAAAGAAAAATTTTAATATTTATAAAAATTATATAAATTTTATTCGAAAATTTTCAATTTAATTCGAACGGAATAATAATGTAAATTTTTTTCTTGTTGCAATATAAAAATTTTCATTTATTTCGTTTTTTTTTCATTACTTCTAATTCTTTTTCTATAATGAAGAGGCAGAGAGAGAGAGAGTGAGAGAGAGAATGCTTTAAAAGCAGAAAATATATTTTATATAGGCCTATATATATATATATATATATCAGGAAATATATTATTAAAAATATAAAAGAAAAATATATATATGAGTGTAGTAACACATTTATGTAAAGGAATTCTAGAATTTCTTATATTTTGTTGTGCATTTTGGAATAGAGCCAAAAATTCCTTATGTTGGCAAACAGACAATTTCAACCTGTTGCTTTGTCTGTCTAAAAAAGAAGCAGACGTCTCGCCAGACAGCCAGAAAGTCGCCTTTCCCTCGTCCATCTAATAGCATTGACTGGCGCCGTTTTATATTATTAAACATTACCATCCTTGCTATCGTCTCATCATCACCATCCGACCTTTTTCCTCTCTTTAAACACTTTTATGCCAACTTAAAGGGAGCAAAATTACTCCAAAATTTACGTATTTCTTAGAATTATATATATAATAAATGTATTTATTTATTTCATAAATATTCACAAATTGAAGCAGTTTATAGTTAATACAAGCTTATAATTTATTAGACTATAAAACTAAATATGTAATTTTAAAATGAAAATTAATTTAAATGCTATTTTAATACATAGAATAAATAGAAAGATAAATTTATAGCGAAGAGCATAAAGTAACGTATAAATAGAAACTAATTGGATTAATTTCACGATCAAGATTTTTAATTTGCGATTTATGTGAAGAAATTGGAAATTTATGTGGATCGAAAGGATGCTTTTATAAATAGAAAACCTCCAGAGATCTTTGCTTTTTTATTGACCCGGACAAAGTTGGCTTTAAAATCGGTTTAACCTTTAAAAATTGAAGTAATATATATGAAAGTGAAATACTTTGTAGAAAATATGATGAGAAAATATATTTCGAGTAGAGATTGGACTATTGATTATAATAACATTCATGACAGAAACAATGCAAAGCATTGTTTGTAGAAAAATCAATATCGATGAAAAAATTGTAGCAAAAAGAATTTAAAAAAATCAAATTATACAGAACAATATATTTTAATTTAAAGCATAATTCTTAAATTTGCAATTTATATATTACGACAAAAGCCCGGGAATTTTGATGAGTCAGTCCATCTATCAAGAGGTAATCTATAATGAATATAGGGCTAGAAAATAAGTGAATCATACAGGAATAATTTATCTTCTTGTAAAATCTAACATTAATTAAAGCTTTAAAATCTTCGAGTATATTTACATAAATCAATAAAATGTTCGCTAAGGGGATTTTAAAGAATTTTCCTAATTTAAATTTATCAAGGGGTATTAATTAAACAGTCTACTGAAACGGTCTATAAATATAGTTAAAAATAACCTTCTCGAAATAAAGATTTCGTCATTGAAGGAAGGTGAGATATCTTGACAGAGTAAATCTCAACAAATGTCATTTCTAGCTTGGCCAACGTTAAATCTCGCTCTAGTTGGATGTTTCGAGTAGTTATCTCCTTGCAAAGTACCTCAGTTATTCACTTTATCTAGCCAATGTGTCATTTGGAGCAATTGAAATGTCTTTGCTAAGGATCGATTGCTAAATTTTGACCTCTTCAGATTTCATCGATGGAAATGTGGTAAATGGAAGGCGTTGTGTTACCAATGGTCACTGATGTGTTGAAAAATATCCTCTTCCTCTCAAAAATATACATCAAACTCCGACAGGGATTAAGGCTATGTGATTTCGTCCATGTCTATTTTTTTCTCCTCATCACATGTAAAAATTTCTCCGAGATCAGCTAATTTAAAGCATAAATTATAAAGCTTTGTTTGTTATATATAAATCGTAACCAAATCGAGCGATAGATGGCGTGGCAACGAGATAGTTACAATTAATTCTAAACACATTAAACAATATAGCGGATGAAATTGCTAATTAATACTATTAATTTCTATATAATTTCGTTGGAATTAATTAAATGTCAGAAAATTTTGTGTTAATAAGAAAAGTTCAATATAAATTTACAAAATAACTTAACATTATCTTGTTAACACCCGTGTAAATAAATTTAAAAAATTATTAAATATTCTTGAAAAGCTTTGATTGGTTTTGCTTTCCCCTGACGAAAATCTTAAGAAATTCTGAGATAATAAAATGCTTAATTGTGGAAAAATATGACAGCTTATTAAAAAAAAGCATTACGTACTGTACTACAAAATTTATATAATAATAAGCCATTTATATAAAGCAGTAAACATTAAAAAATAATTCGGACAAAATGCATTTAATTAACATTAACTATCAGTGGCGTAGCGTGGATGTCAGCCGCCCGGGGCGGAGGAAAATTTCGCCGCCCCCTTTTTTAAGTATCTCAATTTAAAAGAATAAAATTCAGTTTCATCACAGAATAAGTAATGAAAAATTTCGTGCTCATTTCAATCGGTCCGAATCGTAAGTGCGACAAAAAATATGAAATAAAATGGTTCAAATTTTTACAAGATATTATTTATTGTGAAATTTTGCCGTCCCCTAAAAGTGCCGCCCGGGGCGGGGCGCCCCTGCCGCCCCTACTACGCTACGCCACTGTTAACTATTACACGTTATTATTATTTTATAAATTATTTAAAAGGAAAACGTAAACATAACAAAAATTAAAACTTAATTTTAAAATTATTAAAATTGTATCGTCAGTATTAATTAATTAATTATAATTTTAATTAAAATTTCAAAAAATCAAAAGAATTTTTACAAGCAGAAAAAATAAATTTATAACAAAAGAAAAATTTTAATATTTATAAAAATTATATAAATTTTATTCGAAAATTTTCAATTTAATTCGAACGGAATAATAATGTAAATTTTTTTCTTGTTGCAATATAAAAATTTTCATTTATTTCGTTTTTTTTTCATTACTTCTAATTCTTTTTCTATAATGAAGAGGCAGAGAGAGAGAGAGTGAGAGAGAGAATGCTTTAAAAGCAGAAAATATATTTTATATAGGCCTATATATATATATATATATATCAGGAAATATATTATTAAAAATATAAAAGAAAAATATATATATGAGTGTAGTAACACATTTATGTAAAGGAATTCTAGAATTTCTTATATTTTGTTGTGCATTTTGGAATAGAGCCAAAAATTCCTTATGTTGGCAAACAGACAATTTCAACCTGTTGCTTTGTCTGTCTAAAAAAGAAGCAGACGTCTCGCCAGACAGCCAGAAAGTCGCCTTTCCCTCGTCCATCTAATAGCATTGACTGGCGCCGTTTTATATTATTAAACATTACCATCCTTGCTATCGTCTCATCATCACCATCCGACCTTTTTCCTCTCTTTAAACACTTTTATGCCAACTTAAAGGGAGCAAAATTACTCCAAAATTTACGTATTTCTTAGAATTATATATATAATAAATGTATTTATTTATTTCATAAATATTCACAAATTGAAGCAGTTTATAGTTAATACAAGCTTATAATTTATTAGACTATAAAACTAAATATGTAATTTTAAAATGAAAATTAATTTAAATGCTATTTTAATACATAGAATAAATAGAAAGATAAATTTATAGCGAAGAGCATAAAGTAACGTATAAATAGAAACTAATTGGATTAATTTCACGATCAAGATTTTTAATTTGCGATTTATGTGAAGAAATTGGAAATTTATGTGGATCGAAAGGATGCTTTTATAAATAGAAAACCTCCAGAGATCTTTGCTTTTTTATTGACCCGGACAAAGTTGGCTTTAAAATCGGTTTAACCTTTAAAAATTGAAGTAATATATATGAAAGTGAAATACTTTGTAGAAAATATGATGAGAAAATATATTTCGAGTAGAGATTGGACTATTGATTATAATAACATTCATGACAGAAACAATGCAAAGCATTGTTTGTAGAAAAATCAATATCGATGAAAAAATTGTAGCAAAAAGAATTTAAAAAAATCAAATTATACAGAACAATATATTTTAATTTAAAGCATAATTCTTAAATTTGCAATTTATATATTACGACAAAAGCCCGGGAATTTTGATGAGTCAGTCCATCTATCAAGAGGTAATCTATAATGAATATAGGGCTAGAAAATAAGTGAATCATACAGGAATAATTTATCTTCTTGTAAAATCTAACATTAATTAAAGCTTTAAAATCTTCGAGTATATTTACATAAATCAATAAAATGTTCGCTAAGGGGATTTTAAAGAATTTTCCTAATTTAAATTTATCAAGGGGTATTAATTAAACAGTCTACTGAAACGGTCTATAAATATAGTTAAAAATAACCTTCTCGAAATAAAGATTTCGTCATTGAAGGAAGGTGAGATATCTTGACAGAGTAAATCTCAACAAATGTCATTTCTAGCTTGGCCAACGTTAAATCTCGCTCTAGTTGGATGTTTCGAGTAGTTATCTCCTTGCAAAGTACCTCAGTTATTCACTTTATCTAGCCAATGTGTCATTTGGAGCAATTGAAATGTCTTTGCTAAGGATCGATTGCTAAATTTTGACCTCTTCAGATTTCATCGATGGAAATGTGGTAAATGGAAGGCGTTGTGTTACCAATGGTCACTGATGTGTTGAAAAATATCCTCTTCCTCTCAAAAATATACATCAAACTCCGACAGGGATTAAGGCTATGTGATTTCGTCCATGTCTATTTTTTTCTCCTCATCACATGTAAAAATTTCTCCGAGATCAGCTAATTTCACGTTCATCTCACTTAGAAACTGAAATCTTACATTAAGAACTGTTTAGTCTAAGATATATTATAAAACTTTTAGAAAATAATCTTTCGTTGTTAAATTTCAGCAAAGTTTCTGGTTTAAATAGTCTCTTACTTAGCGTGAAAATTTGTAATTTTGATAAATGCATTTTAATCTTGCGTATCTAAGGGATTAATATGTTAATAACAAACATCGTTTACGTAAATTTCGACCATGAAAAATTCTCACTTTGCTCTTTTGACTGGATGCCATTTCTCTTATTATAACCCCAAGTACCGTGTGAGTTTATCATCCTTTAGCAAGAATTCGCATTTACATCAAGATGTAATCGCTTAATTAAATCCTTAACAATTTCATCGGTTTTAAATGTGACATACAAAATCTTAATATAAGCTACATAATTAAGTCACTAACAATTCTTTACTGATTAATTTGCATATCCAGGAAGCGAATTAATACTAAATTACTTATCACGATTGAGCATTACTTAATAAAAAAAAAGGGTTTAAAAATAGATATTAGCTTTATTGTAATATCTTCGAGCATTTCCTTGCTTGTTATCAATGCTTAAAATAGTCATTTTTCTGCTACGCGAGCGATCTATATGTTGTTCAAGATAAAAAAAAAAAAGACGGCGAACAATTTGTCGCTAAAATTTGTTTGAATAATATAATCAATACTTGAAAGTATAAATTTTTAGTGTTAAAAAATTTTATTAAATACTTAAATCTGTAAGCGTAAATTATATTGTAAGTACTCATCATTATATTAATTAAATAAGCATTTTTAAAGAGGTTAACTAGCAAAGTTTTGGATGCTTTTTTCTAATTAATATTTTTTATGCTGCTAATAAGATTAAAGCACTACAATTAAATAATAGCCCATAATAAGAATTCAATTAAAAATAAATGATAATTAATCTTGCGGATAAATTATGACTTTGGCACCAAAGTCATAAATCTATTTATAACCGGATAAGTCGTGAATTGGAGTAAGACACTCGCAATCTCCCGCCATTTATTCAGTCCGCCATTTTGAAACTCGAATCGGATAAAAGTTGGATTTTTCTTAATAATCTACAGCCGTAGCATTAATATAGATGCTTTAAAACATTCATAGCAACGGAGATTTAATTAGGTATTGAAGATATTTTAATGGAATTCGCAAACAAGAAGCGTAGCATCGAGATGTAATTTTACTATCACAAAATGTAGGAAGCAGAAGTTAAGATACAGAAAAGGAGCAATGAACTAATAATGGCGTCGGATAACTTTAAATATTCGTTCATATTTAAGCATTTTATGTTATTTTTTAGCATAAAAATGGCCAGAAAATGTTTAGAAATAATAGGAATAAAATTAAGAATGCAAATTATCAGTTAAATAAGGCCACAAGTTAAATATAATTAAATATTTAAGATGGAGATAGCCAGATGCAGATAAATGTGACAAAACGTATAGTGGCTGTCAGAGATCAAAGACCCGACAGCCATGAGTGCATAAATTGTACTCACCTAGTGCTAGGTTTTAGCAAATGGCTCCAGCAGCCGGGTTCTAAGCGGGAACGGGAAAGGAAGTGAAGAAAAATGCAAAGGTCTTGGTGCATTTCTATTAAATCTCACAGCAAGTGAGACGGAGTCGAGCAGACCATATCACTTTGGGATGCGTGTCAAGGTGAGAACTACTTGTGTCACCAGTAACGGCTCTCATGATAGAGCCTCTCGGTCACATCTATGTATTTTAATTAGAAAACTGTCTGCCAATATAAAAGACGACACTAACCCCTGCAGAGCAGGCGGCTGGCGTCATGGCAGCCGAAAGACCAGCCCGGAGCTGTTGTTCAGGTTGTTATTCAGGACTCCGCGGAGTGAGCGACATTACGTCATTGTCCAGTTCTCAACACGCCGCTCCCTTTTTCAGTGCTTGATTGGATTCCGTACTCCACATACACACTCCTGCTGGCTACCATACAATTACCGCTATTAAGAGCCAACGGGATGAGTCAATGGATCGTAAAGTGGCTTTTTTTTAAGCTAGGTTTTCCCTATGACTCTCAGGTACGCCTTCACCTAGCATAGGTGTACCGTGAGGGAAAGAATCCTATCAATTTATTGGGAGTAGTACCGGGTGACGTAGTATACCCCCCATTGGAAATGAGAACGGACTGGACTGTGTAATCGATCGGTGGAGGGTTAGTGCCACTTTTAACGGTGTAAGGGAGAAGGTCAGTACTCATTCCCTAACACAGGCAGAGAAAATGAATGAAAATCTGATTTCTCGCGTAACGTTTTACCTGACTGCAACATTACCAATTTCGTTTGCAAGTTAACCCGTTTAAAACGCCATCGTTTCGCACAGCTTTGCCAGCATTTTTTAAACTTAAACCAATTTACCGATCACGTTTTATTTGATTGATCAGTCGGTTTTGTAATAGACTGAAAACATTAATCGATGCTAAATGATTATTAATCGATACCAAAAGCTCTTCCATGATAAATGTCCACATCTAATTTCATTTTTTCTTCTTTTCTATTATAGTCGCTTGTTTAAGTTTTCTCGGCTCGAACTGTGAATTAGCTATATAAATCATTGACATAGCTATGTTATGATGGTTTAACGCTTTAAATCCACGAAAATTAATCATCATCATCAATTATAAATAACCCGAAACCATTTCGAGTTTATAACCGAATAAAAATACCGAAAATAATAATTTTATAGCGCAACAAAAAAACAATAATTCTTAAAATTTAATGTAAATTAAATACGTTAAAATGAATAAATTTTAATAATTTATATAAAAGAATTCTAACCGGCTCTTAATTTGCTTAAAAGAAAAATTTGATTAAAAATCTGAATATAAGTTTTTAAATTAATTTATGCGAAAAATGCAAATTTTAAATTAAGATTTTGGTTTGTTTTTTTTAAAGTTTTGAGTGGATTATCTGATGATAAAGTATCAAATTTCTTAGAAATTTCAATTTTTTAAATAATAATAACGTCATTTAAATAAAATTAAAAGTTAATCTGTTGTTTTAATATACAGAAAAGATTATCCAGAGTTTGAATTTTGTTTCCGTAAGTTCTCTTTACGCAATCAGAATTTTAAAAAAGTCGAACGAGGCTGATAAAGATGTTTTTTATGTGACATTATCAAATAGGAAATTTGTACTAGATATAAAATTAGTTGTAAAGGATATATGGATGGATTTATTGACAACTATCTTACATAACGACAAAGAATGCCAATACCCATATACATCCAGCCATTGAGATCAATAAAGGCACTAGCCTTAGCTTCCCCATCGTTGTCTGTCACCCAATGTAGCTTCAAAGTGAATACAGATATGCCTCTAGACAGTTAAGACACTCGTATATCAACAAATGCTATTATAATATCATTCTATCGAAGCTATAAAAGGATACAAAAGAGGGAGATGCGATTTGGCGCTTTTCATCAATTATGATGATATACTTTATAAACATTTTTAAAATCGATTAGAAAGGGTGTAACTCATCTTTCAATAAATGAATGGGAAAGAAACCATTAAAAAAATTTGGTCACGCATATTCAGTAGTCAGTAACTACTAATACTACTATTACTACTATTTTACAGCAGTTTCATTCCCAGGAATATACTACTATCTATCTTAAAAATTGCCACACCCTGGCATAAAAAATTATTTATATATAAATTTCTCTCTATATTTTAAAAAATCTGTTAGAATTGAAAAATGTCGAAGGATAATTATTCGCTTTTTTAATATTGCTCTCAAACAGTTATTACACTAATAAAAAGTGACGGCTTTTTTCCACTTAAACCCACCATTACGTTGATGATAGGTGTAATTATTTTCAGGAATGGACGTCTTCACAGAATTAAAACCGACTTCACGCGTAAAAATCATAAGTTATAAATTCAAAACACTTATTTTTAATTAAAATCACGTCGATTGCAATTTTCAAAAATATTTCTGTGTAAATTTTGATAAAGCAGAGCTCAAAGTACTCACCTCGATTTGTTAAAACAATGTTATCTTCTATCACAGATTTTATAAGCCCACTCATTCGCCCACACTCATTAATATTTACATATGAGAGGAATGTTTATTTTTAATGTATAAATTATTTCTAACTCGTTCTACAAGTCTGAAATATAAAGAATAATTAAGATACAAACTGCACTAATTATGCGAAAAATGATTTTTGTAATAATCGAATTAACAAAAATTGGACACATTTTTAAGTAGCGCCTGTACATTACTCTTTTCCTATTTAAACAATGTATTAAGGTGAAGCTACCTTTTAGGTAACCCTATATAATTATTAAATCATTTAATTAAAACAGGAAGTTATTATTATAAAAAATGAACAACCAATAATTTTTAAGTTAATTTAATTTTATTTTCTTTTATAAATACAAACTATATTATTTTATAAACAGTTTTATTTACAGAACTACAAAATCAGAAATAAAAAGTTAGCATCTGTAATAAATTGTTTGATAGTTTGTTAGTTGCACCAATGACATAAGAAATATTAAATTATACGAACGTTTTAAATTAAGTTTTGAATTGTAATTTTTTACAGTCAAGTAAAAGAACAAAAATTAACAAACTGCAATTTATTAGATCCAAACACAAATTATATGTTAGCATATTTGAGAATTTATGAAACTTTTCATTATGAAAAAATTAATCATTATTACAAACGAGATTTATTTAATAAATAACAAACATTATATTATTTTTCATTTATAAGTGTGCAGATGCCAGGCCTTAACTTTTCTGCACTTCCAATAATCACCCTCAAATCTGTACTGTTGGACTGCTTAAAAATATTTTTCAAGATTGTTGGTGTAGTAGTCATATTTAATTCTCTAAAAATAAAAGTAAAATTATGTACTTAATGATATTTAGAATAATTATAAAATGTAAGAAAGTAAAATATGCAAACATAACTCTAAATAATATTGAATATTGATATATTCTCTTCACAAAATGCCTCACTTACTGCAGATAAAAAGTTTATTATGGAATAAAACATCTAAAATAATTCTTTCTAGTTTCAGAAGGTAGTTTAAAATTACACAATAAAACTACAATAAATATATTAATAAACTTTAACTGGTTAATATAACTTTTATTTTGTGATTAAACTAAAACAGATATTCAATTCCTTAATTTTTAAAATAAATATGAAAGATATAATTAATATTTTTCATGCATATCAGTAAAATTTAATAAATATGTTTGGTTCCAATTAAGAAAAGAAATCGAATGAATTTTCAATATTACTTTTTATAAAAAACTATTATATTCAATATTCCACAAATACATTTAAATACTTATATAATTTGATATCATATATCAATATCTTCATTGATACTTTTATTATACATCTTCATGCCAGAATGATGTTACATAAGCTATTATTTTTATCCCTAAACTCAATCTTGAAATCAACATTTTAAAATAATCTTTCATCTCTATAGGAACTGAAATGATTTTTCAGAATTTTCTATGCATTAATAATATATTGCAGAATATTTTATATTGAAATCATTGATATATTTTAAATAATGTTTATTCTTAATTATTAAATTTATTATACAGTATATAAACCTGCCAAACCAGAAAAAATATTCTATACTGTGCAATTCTAGTTTACACAGGTTTTACTATATATATAAATGTATTATTTAAGATTGCATAACACATTTATATTTTTATAAAATATTTCCAAGAAATGTTTTTTAAGTTTAGTTTTATCAAAGATTTTTAAAGTCAAGTAAAAACTAACTATTATAAATAAATAACAACTGAATCTTGAAGTTTATTATTATTTTGCTGATTCTTTTCCAATACATTTTTTTTTAAATGAAACTCTTTAATAACATTTTTTTTAATGCGTACTAAAATATTTATGTATAGATTTTCAAAGATGCATTAATGTTTCACATATTTATTAAATTTTTTATAATGGTTTTCAACTTAATGTAAAACAAATATTTTCAAATGAAAAAACAGTAAAGAATTTCTTGAAAGTTATTCTAAAATATAATGCATTAACTTCTTACTGAACTGAACATAAAATCTATAAAATGTATGTGAAATTATTATAGTTTATATTTTTGTACAGTTTTTACTTTCCTGGCTGTTATATATAACAGAGGAAAAGTATGGCAATCAGTCAAAAAATGACCCTCAAGAATTTTACATTTTTAGACTTGAGACCTTGAAACATTGAAAAATGCAAAAAAAAAAAAATTTGGGGGTTTTTTCAGTATGTATGGATGTTAGTGTGTGTGTGTGTGTGGGGGGGCACAATTTTCTTCACCTTCTTTGAAGCTTAACTATTGTGCTTTTCGTCGAAAGTTTCTGAAATTTTGCAGGGAGGTTTGTGTATTGGGGGATTGATCCTATAAATTTTGGTGTTTAAAAATCGAGGGGGTGGGCAAATAAATGGGTGTCATAGTACAAGGGTACCCATCTTATAAGTTGTATGCTGCCTTTGCAAATTGTATGCCCGTTCTTGATTTTGTTATGCCTTTTTAATGTTTTGGCATGCATGATCCATAATGGTCTGGAAGAGCGGGGTTGCTCAGACCTTGGCTATAGAAAATTCCTCCCAATTAATATTCAAGAGGTGCGGTACAGTGTGACATCACCCCAGGAAGAATAAAAGTCTGAGGCAGCAGGCCTTGAGGGGGTGGAGATGACACTGTCGTTCCTTGCTAGCTGCAAGCGGGTTGCAAACATATTAGATGCCTGATGTTCCTGACGATGACAAGTATAAACAAATTGGAGTGTAGGGTCTTCTTAGTAAATCGAGCAATTAGTCAGTTTGGCTACACAAGGGGTGGAACAGTTGAAGCATCACCATTTACACCTTAGAGGCTACTTTTGTACAGTGTTTATTTTTGGTTCTACCAAGCATAAGCAGTTGAGGATTAATAATGTGAGAACAGGGTCTGTCAATCCCCACTCTGATGATACCAGAATGTGAACTAGGGGATTGTTCTGGTTTAACCTCTCACTATCAGGATGGTATAAAATAAGATTAAGGATGGTAAGTCAGGGTCCTGACACCACTTAGTCTAAACTTGCAGACTAAGACGTGTGAAAATCAATTCGTTTTCAGAGTGGCTTAGAACAACTTATCTATGACCAGAGCCTACAAAGACTACATTTAAATGATATGTGGGTGACGATGGAGTTAGGCACTATCTTAATCAAACAGACAATTTAGGATATAACTATATGTTTATTAAACTAAGATCTAAAACAAATACATAAAAATGGCTACTAAGAAAAATGTACATAAAAGATAAATAAAAGAATTGATTATACAACAATATCAACTTCTAAATCTTGAATTCAACCTCGAGAGAGAGTTTACAATGTATAAATATATATTACCTGATGTCTACACAATTTGTCATAGAGAGTCAATTGGTTTCTAGAGTCACATACTTGAAGTTTGAGAGATTGATCATTAGTCTGCTGGGTACTTGGTGACTATCCCAAAAAAGAAATAAATGGCTAGAGCCTTGATGATACTTAAGACTAACACTAGAGGCAAGGCTAAAAGCACATCTAAAGTTATATTAATGAAATAAAAACTGTGACATGATAGTAACCTTCAGGCACATGAAAGTATGATTTGGACAATGCATTTTCCTGCCCTTAATTCTGAGAATAACTATGACAATTGCAAGCTTTCCACATAAGCTTTTCACTTCCTCAAATATTTGGTGAAACTGCATCATTACATAGAGTTTATAGTTCCTTCTGTGCAGCAGTCACCATATTTAAAGATGAGTTAAGGTTAGTGTTTATTTTTTTATAAGCAGAAGACCAGCGCTGAACATTTGATTTGAGATAAGCAATGATAGCAAAAACTCCAGTTGTAAAATTGCATTCTTTAGCAGTATTATACCTCATGAGTGTCTGCATATCTCCAGTTTGCAATTATATATATACAGACTCAATACTGGAATCAAAAGTTCAAAGAAACCACTCACAGAATGGTATCTTTCAATTCAGCATGTTGTACAGTTTCTTTTCAAAGTTTCAAAGCATTTACAATAAATTCAGAGTTATTTATTTCTTTACACAAGGTATTTTTTTTGTTTTGAGGGCCTAAAGAAATCATATGTTTTACCAATAGCACCAATGTAGTTTCAAATATCTACAAGTTCAGAAGCCTTGGACACAATAAGTTTCAATGAAAGAGTAACCCAGTGAATGTAAATTGCAAATAGATGAACCCAAGAAACATATGCTTGTATCCCATTGAAGACATCACAACAATGAGACTGCTCAAAATTAAGTCAGATAGTCCTGCCCTGGTTAAATCTGAAGTAGGGACAAAATTCAGAAAATCTTTGCAAAGTGCATTTGTATCAGTATTAACATATCTGGGATATATGGAAACTTGCTCAATGCCAGATATACTCAAAGTTTCATGCACCAGAACAGCAAAAGATTTGCCCTTCTTAACAATGTCAACAACTTGTCTCAGCAGAATACCATTGCAAATTCTAATATGGAATTTTTGATTTTTGGATTGAGATAGAGTACTGATAATCTGGTCCTTCTAAAGTAGCCTGCAGATCAACATTACTTTTTGTTCTACAATAAAGCATTGTATGAAAGTTTCCTTTGTTCTTTTGTGGTTTCCCAGATATAGCTATATTACCAGAATCATGATGACCACAAAGTACCAATTCAGTTGACCACATTATAATATTGCTTCAAGTATAGGAACAAGTTTTCTTCTGTTTTCCAATATTTGTTGCTGTCTCTCCTGGTATATTTGTGCTTGATTCTGTTTTCTATTGACAGTTCAGGTATGTCCATGTTTGTCTAGAATGCTCAACATCAGCAACACAATTCATATAGTATTTTTGAGAAGCACGACAAGTAAATGTTTCTATTGCTTTCTTCCAGTTTGTGAAACCTTCATCATTATAATACAAAGTTCTTGTGAAGTGACACAAGCTCCACTTCTAGCAAATAATACACAATATTTGCATACGCAATAAGCACCATTTCTTTTGCCAAATATATTAATCGAAGAAAACACTTCAACCAATTATGCTAAATATGAAGTATGCAGGTTTTTTCTCTT
This sequence comes from Centruroides sculpturatus, assembly GCF_000671375.1. NCBI lineage: Eukaryota > Metazoa > Arthropoda > Arachnida > Scorpiones > Buthidae > Centruroides > Centruroides sculpturatus. The sequence continues at coordinate 360,291 of NW_019384406.1, read as the reverse complement.
CAATACTTTGTGCAGATTATATATACTCTGATAAAGGAAAGATAAAACCTACAGACAATATAAAATCTCACCTAAATGCAAAATTTCCAGCAACAAAACACCCAAATTCAGTATTCAAATGTTATTGGCCATTCTTTTATCGGCCTTCTTCAGGAAATGTAAAATGAAAATAACTGTTCTATTTGCATGTTTCATTGCTGGATATTTTGCATTTAGGTGAGATTCTATATACAGTTGACTCCCTATAACATAGGTTCATATAATGCGGATTCGTATGTTGTGGCAAAAAAATTGCAACCGTATTCATATAAATACGCTAAAAGAGACTTGTAAAATGCGGTAAAACGTCATCGCCAACTCGTGTTGCGACAGGATTGGTTGAATCTGGACCAATAGTGGACAAGCAGCCGAACTACTTACATGCTACGAAGAGTTTAGGCAGATAAGTTGAGTTTACTATCGTCTGTATAGTATATAAATTAGGTACTGTAAATCTAATATAATACTGTAATTTTATACCTTTCTTGTGAAAAAAGCATTTCTTATTCAACGGACATAAAAATTATTTCTATTAATGATGTCTCCAAAGTTCAGCGAATTTTTCGCAAAAAAATAACTTATCAGAAAATGTGCCCGCTGTTTGGTGTGCTGCTCCACGATGAAAACAAGTTTAAGCAATGGCGTCGTCGAATGGTGCACACTCGGTAAGTAATCCTACAATTTTTTGTTTATAGCATAGTTTATATGGATTATTCCCAAAAAATTATACATGTTTTGGAAATGTTGAGTCAAATTAGTCTAGAATCAATTAATTTTATGGAAGAAAACCTTTCAAACAGTCGTAGTCTGTAAACTGCACACATGACAGGCTGTGATTGGCTCATGTATTTAAGGATTCCTACAACGTGAAATTCTTATAAAGTGGAACGTATGTACCGCATTATAGGGGGATCGATTGTATATCATTCCAGTTTGCTTGTGCTATTGTGGTTTTTATCTTCAATATCCATACATTATCTAGAATTTCTTTTATTTCAGTAGCAGTTCTTTGAGAGCAGTTTTGGTTTAAAAACAAGCTGATATCATTAGGTCTGAACTCACTATCAGCACTTGATGAAGCTACCAGTATCAAAATATTTATGGACTTGGAATATTTATCAGAAGCACTAACAATTTATTTTTTGCTTTTTTATTAAAAAAAATCAATATGAGAAGTTGTTGTTTGTCTCTTTCCTCGGACATTTTCTGATTGAAAACAATTTTAAACACCAACAGCTTTATCACATCAATTAATTGTCAATAATTCACTATTCATATATATTTCAATTTCATTTGTTGCTTGTGTTTATCATTTAGATTGCTGTCTAAAGCAATCTAAATGATAAACACAAGCAATTTAAGCTAATTCACCGCTAACAAATGAGCATCACTTATACACCTGCCAGTCAAATATTCTAGAATGTTCCTGATACAACTAGAAAGAAACTCCAAGAACTACCTCAATATCTGAACTATGAACTTTCTTCTAGAAAAATCCAAATCACTTAGTATGAGTAAGCAATTGATAACCAAGCACTCATTTTATTATTACAATAAGAAATGAAATGATTGTATTGAATTATTCATTAATAAAACGTAATTTTAGATTTTTTGTCTAAGACAAAGTTTATTAGTTTAAATTTTATCCGAGGATCCAAAACCAACTTCACCCCCATAAGTTTGCCACAGTATCAGTGCATTTGTTTAACTATTGTTCCAGTTTGTTTTCTTCTTAATGTTTTTCTTAATGGTCTATTGCAACATGTATTTCATTTTTGAGTTATAACTGCAATCCTCCTAGTACCAATAGATATAATCTGAACACTATCACTAGGGTGTCTCACACCTGTATATCAGTCCTGTTTTTTAGCCCTTATTTTTTGCAACCAGGACAACTATCAAGTCTGTCACCAAGAGATCGAATCATATTTTTCATCTGGCCACACTTAACCAAATGAATTGTCCTCAAATTAAGGCCACTTTAGGCTTGATCTAGACTAGGCAAATAGTTTGGAATGCTCTCAATAAAGATGTAATAAGAATGTTCCATCCTTATTGAGAGCATTCCAAACTATTGCCGTTTACTGGAAGTGCTCAAAGGCCCTAAGTTTACAGAGAAGCACAAGTTGAATGATTGGAATTTGGCTGAAAATACCAAACATGGAATATTGAATGGCAACAAGTCATCTTCAATTATGAAAAGAAATTCAACTTATACAGGCCAGATGGTTGCCTATACTATTGGCATGATTTAAGAAAAGAACAAGAATCATTCTTCAGTCATGTGTTTGGTAGAGGTTCTGTGATGGTTTGGGGCACATTCAGCTTCAATAGACATACTGAAAACATATTTATCTCTGTCTGGTAAAAGGTTTAATTAAAGGACTATCAGGAAATTTCATACAACAATCTTTTGCCATTTGGGCCAATTACTGATGGTCAAACTTGGGTGTTTCAACAGGGTAATGCCACTATTCATACAACAAAGACCACCAAAACTTGGTTCCAATCAAAGGACTTAACTGTTTTTGACTGGCCAGCATACAGCCTAAACTCAATCTAATTGAGAATCTGTGAGAGCTTCTTGCATGAAAGGTTTACAGTGGTGGACAATAGTTTAAGGCTGTTAATGAACTTAGGTGTCCATCATGGAAACATGGGAGAATATTTGAATGAAACACACCAACACAATACCAATTCCATGAAAAATTATCAACTCGAATACTCATTTCATGAGTATTTGAGTTGATAAGTAAAAATGGTGGCAAAACCAATACTAATTACAAGATTATTGTGTTTTTTATAGAGCATTGGGATTTCCTATCACAATTACAATTTAGATTAATTGATTTTAGAATTAATGTGTCGGTAAATTCTAAGTATTAAAAGCAATCTTTTTTACAAACATCAACATAATAAAAATTATGTTAATGTTTCATCGAGAAACCGTTCAGTCTCAACTGAGTTGGAAAACATTTGTGCATTGTTTGTTTTTTGTATTATATGCACCAGAAGTTAATTCTGTGTCTGTTATGATAAAAATTTTGTATTTTATAAACAAATTTGTTTAAAATAATCACATTTTGAAACTTTATACATATATATTATTTTTTGATAAATCTAGTAGTTGTATGTTATGCAATATTCTAAAAATCATTCCAAATATATACATTAAGAATTGTTTCATACTTGCACAATTTACTTTTAACTACTGTGTCTGTCTGTATATCTGGCAATCTTTGTGATGTGCACGTTCTGTAGGTTATCATTATTGAAACCAGCTACATCAATAAAATATGTTTAAAATTTGAAAATATAATAGTCTTTTAGTGTTAATACACTTCATCTGATTTAAAATGCAAATATAATTTTAATTTGTGAAAGCACTTTTGAGGAAAATAAAAATTCTTCTAGGTAAAAAATAAATATAAAAAGAACATAATTGGTTAGATTTAAAAACATGCATGGATTTAAATTTTAGAATATTTGTACTATCTGAACTGAAATATACAATAAAATGTTATTTATGCTTGTATTTGAATATATTTTTAGATGCTTTTAAATCAATTAATGCAATTTTTGATGGTGATCATACATAAGATGATGGAATAGTTCTTTGAGTAAAAGGGAATTAGCTGTAATTTCTTTACGAGTAGTGTTGAATATTAACTTTATCTTAAATAAGATTATAAATTTATTTTGTAGTACACAATGAAAGCATACATGGCCACATATAAAAGAAGAATTTTTGCATTTCTTTCAAAAGATCGATTCTGGATTTCCCAATCATTTTCCATTCTTAAGTTTGATGATATTAATTAATGAATGAATTATGCTCAAAATGTAAATCATTAATTTTTCTAAACTAAAATAAACTTTAGAAATTGTAGGGCAGAGGATGCCACTGCGTGACCATCGCCCTCTGACCTCACTTTGCTCCTGTACTCTGAGGAGGAGAGAGAGCTTTTCACTTTACGTTAGTTAACCTTTTGGAGTCGACAGCAGTGGTGATCTTGGATTTGTATTATATCTCCACACTATTGTAAACGTCATGTGCCCAATTCAAATAAAGTAAATTATTCGCATGGATCAGTTTCTCAGTTAATCTGTGCCAACGAACAAAGGATACAGAACACGTGGTCAAGGTTAATGCGGATATCACGAACAAGGTAGGACACAATCCAGACCAATTCTGCCTAGCATCGAAACATGCCATGTACAGATTTTAGCCACGCCACTAAAAAATATTCAAAAGAATTGGAATCATATTGGAAATTTTCAGCAGAATCAAAATCAGGAAAAATTTTGGTACTGTCTCAACACTAATTTGAAGTAAACACTACAGGAAGGATGGTAGACTTGTTATAGCTGATGCAATGGGTCAGAAGTAATTCAGCTTTTCAACCCTTTACACTTGATATGAATTTTCTCAGTGTGTAAATAGAATTAAGAGGGGAAGTTTTCTAGAAAATCAAAGATGAGAGTATGAAAGGATATAAAAGTCAGTCTATGAAACTTTCACTATATTGATCTCTGAGCATGCTATGCTTACCATCTTCAGATCAACGGATTCAATCCCATCTTCAGATCAGAAGTTGGAATTGAAAATCCTGGCAAGCATTTAACCCAAATAAATATCCTATTCCTTTAATCTTTCAAGTTTCTTTCTAATGTCTTATTTCTTCACCAGTAATTGATTTTGATGTCAATATTAACAGGAAGATGAAATCTGATATTTTGTTGTCAGGACAAATTGAAATAAATTTATACATTTTGTGGAGAGAAATTAATATGCAGCAAGCACTGCAGCTTCTTCTGTAGAACTATTTTATCCATATAATTAATATAAGATATATTTGATGTAAAAGCATAACACTATTTTAGTTATCACTGCCAGTACTGGACATTGCTCCTGTTTTTTATATATATTATACTTCAAACATTCTAGAGTTCAAACACTAAATTTGAGAGAAATTTGATCTGGAGTTCAAATGATGTTTCTATGTTCAAACTAAATGCACAGTGAAAAAATGCACTCATTGCACAATCATCATTTCTTCTATGCCCAAGTCATTTTTTTTTTCTCTCTCTGTGAAAGCATTTCTTGCATTATACTCCTAAGCTTTCAATGCTTTTTTCACTTTATTTTTAGTATATTTGGTTATATATATGTAACCCTTATCTATTAACCATGGCATCTAAGAAAAGTAGAGAAGCAAAAAAACCTACAAGGTAGGTTGTTATATCAATAATTAAAATTAAAAAACTTATTACAAAGCATTAAAGCAGTACACATGGCAGATCTGGCAGCCATATTTAAGATACTGAAATCAAGAGTGTGCACAATTCTTAAGAATAAAAGTAACAAATATGGCTAAAGGTATGACATTGTTGATTTCCAGGAGATGACATGTTATTGAGGAGATGGAAAATCTCCTCCTAGTGTGGATAAATGAGAAAAAATTGGCTGATCAGCTCCAAGAGGATTAGTTGTGAGAAAGCCAAGCAGCTGCTTAGTGACCTTAAGAAACAGATCACCACCACTCCTTGCTAAAGTTCATTAATTAATTAATTAAATGCAATTTTCATTTTATCATACAGTATTTACATATTTTATTTACTGTTTTAATATTTAAATTTATTATTTAGGGCATTTAACTGTGTTACTTTTACCTTAAATTATGTCTAGTTATTGTTTAAGTTTTTTGAAATAAGTATTGTTTAGAGTCTCAGAATGGATTAATTCACTTTCCATTATTTCTTTCTAATGGGAAAATTTATTCAGACTTTGGCCTTCTGGAATAAATTAAATTTGAAGTATGAGGCACCACTGTGTTTTAATGTAGTGTCTTAGCATATAACAAAAGATCAGTCTATGAATTTTTGAATTAAACTTAATAATTTAGAATATTCTGAGAAAAAAATTAATCTGAAGAATGACTCAAGCTCACAACTTTTGCTTACTGTTCAAATGTATTACTCAAACCTCTTGGTTATAGCCTGAAAAAGTCCAGTGTAAAACAATTAATGTAGAAGTTTGGGTTTGGTTGTTTGATGATTGCTACTTTCAATGAACATAAAAATTTTATATTATTCATTATCATAATCATTAATATAATTATGCAAATGTATATCATAAGGAGCATAATTATAGAAATCTGTAAAATTCAAAAGGTAATATTTATACAAATAAATATTACCTTTTGAATTTATATAAATATTTTATACAATATAATAAAATAAATATTTGTATAAAAGGTATAAAAGGTAATTTTTATTTGTGGCATAGTAAACACTAGTATTGTGTTTTATTCCAAAGACACATGGCAAATTTTCCATCAAATTCCTTTATTAGTTGAGTTGATACGGTACATTGTTTTGTACTCATGTTGGGCTTTGCCCCTCTTCAGTCAACTAAAATACAATATACATATTTTAACTTATGACAGTGGAGAATTTACATAAAACAGTGAGTACATAAACGATATATAGACGTACCTTTTGGTTACACTTTGTATAATTTAAAAACATGTAAAATCTGCTTTAATCTTTTGTAAATAAACTAGTATATATTACAACTTAAAAGGTTAAAATCTTCTCTTTTAGGCATATTTTGATACAACACAACTGTAAAAAATTTTTAATGTTTCTGCCCCCTTTTTACCTTCCACCCCCTTTTTATTTTTTCTTTTGCACTGGTATCTCAAGTGTTGCCACGTATGGCGTTCGCCACCTTGTGGTTTGATTTTTAGCAAAATCTGTCTTGGAAAAATTATTTCTAGGAGAAATTGCTTTTCACAGTAAAAAAATAAATAAATAAATAAAAATTATTTATAATATATTAATCCAGTTTTTGTTTATTTTAAGACTTAAGTTTTTATTTATACTGTCTTTACTTTTCATGATTTCTATGGTTTCTTTGAACTTCCTGTTGTATGTTAATTTTTCTTTATGCAGTATTTCTACGTTATCTTTATCTTTACTACGCCACAAATATAAAACAGGACACAGTTTCAAAAAACAAATCAGGTAATTTTTATTTGTAATGTAATCAAAAAGATTTTACCTTTTATTTAAATGTTCATTTTTAAAATACATTTGACTTAAATAATTATAACATTTAAGTTTTTCTCCACTACTTTTGAAGTTTCTTTCAAATGCTCTTCATACTATTTTTGACAGTATTTCTTTGCTCATTGTGACTGCTATTTTCCATTTCACAGAAAAATCTTTAATGTCTTTTGCTATTTGTTCAATTTTTTTACAACAGACTAAAATCTTTATATTGGTCAGCACAGTGGTACACTTGGTGGATTCATGTCTCTAGGTACAAAATCAACTCTATACTGTTCCAACCAACTTACTGTGGATTTTGTATAGTGTATTGATGCCAAATCTGGACACAACAAAGTATGGCCACTATGATTTCTTAGAAAAGGAAGAAGACTTTTTTAACACTCATTAATATAAATTTCAGCATTAATATTTCCTTTTGTTGCAAATGAAGTTTTCAATCCATTCTAGCAAACTGCTTGCCATATTTGTATTTTTTGAACTGAACTTCCAACACCGATTGATGATTGAGATTCTGGAAGACTATTTTTTCAAATGATGTATAATAAAATGAACCTGAAAGCGTCGAGAAGTTAGTCTTCATTTATTTTTTTGTCATCTAAAACCAAACAAGCATTTTTCTTGCCAATTAAAGAATATAGTTTTCAAATTCTAGTTTTAATTATCTTCATTTGTTTTTCAGTCACTTTAAGTACTTTTAGTTTTTTCATATGAACTCATACTTGCATGCTGCTTAGCCCTTTGAACCACTGATTAGATTCACATTTTTTTGCAACATCTCTTACTGACATATTGTGATTTTTGGAAATGACTTTGATTATCTTCTGGTCAAGTTGTGAATGACAAGCACCATATTTTCCATTGGAACCTGGCTTTTGATTAATGGATAATGTCTTAAAATACTGATTTAACACTCCATCCACCATACTTTGGGAAATCTGTACTTCTTTTGTTATGGAATATCTTTGATTTTCTGACTTTTCCAGCCATTTGTCAACAATTGCTTTTTGACAGCCTATTTCATTCATTGTTCAAAGAAATAGAACAGTTACTTTAATAAAACTGATAACAGAATTCTTATTCTAATCATTTGAAATAGTTGCTATGACAATAAACTGAATTATAAATAATAAACAAAAAAGTTAATGCCTTTTGAATGTTACAGATTTCTATCATTACAGTCCTTATTAGTAGTGCATAAAAGACAATCATATAAGCTAACTCTAAGTCTAAACAAATTACAGTCGACCCCCTATAACACAGGTTCCTATAGTTCGGATTCCTATATGACGGCAAAAAAATTGCAACGGTATCCGTACAAAAATGGTAAAAAAAAACTCCTATAATTCGGTAAAACATCATCGGGCAGCCGAACTACTTTCCGCCATCTAGCGCCATGCTATGGAGAGTTTAGGTGGGTAAATTGAGTTTACTATCATCTGTACAGTATTATATATAAATTAGGTACTGTATATATAATTATATATTAACTTAATTTATTGTAACTTTATTATAATTATATATATACTTTCCGCTGTCCAGCGCCACACTATAGAGAGTTTAGGCGAGTAAGTTGAGTTTACTATCATCTGTACAGTATGTAAATTAGGTACCGTAAGTCTAATACAGCACTAATTTTATACATTTCTTGTGAAAAAACATTTCTTATTCAACGGCCATAAAAATTATTTCTATTAATGATGTCTCCAAAGTTCAATGAATTTTTCGCAGAAAAATAANGCCATCAAAATTATTTATATTAATGATGTTTCCAAAGTTCAACGAAGTTTTCGCAGAAAAATAACTTATAGAAATCGCGGCCGCGGTTTGGTGCGCTGCTCCGCGACGAAAACAAGCGTAAGCAACGGCGTAGTCGAACGGTGCACACTCTGTAAGTAATCCTACAATTTTTTGTTTATAGCATAGTTTATACGGATTATTCCCAAAAAAAATATACGTGTTTTGGAAATGTTGAGTCGAATTAGTCTAGAATCGATTAATTTTATGGAAGAAAACCTTTCAAACAGCCATAGTCCGTAAACTTCACATGTGTCAGGCTGTAATTGGCAAGGTCTCCTAAAACATCAATTTCATAAAAAACCGTCTTATAGGGGGTCGACTGTATAATAGTTTAATATAAAATATTAATATCATTTTAAATTAATTTGTTGAGAAAATTTTATGCATGCATTTAAAGATATTATTGGTTAAAAGTTTCTCTTGTTAACCGGATAAATGTCATGAATTAAAAAATAATTATTAATTACAAATAAAAACTATTGAATAAAAATGATTAAATCTAATATCTTTACTATTAACTTTCAATTTGCTCTTTTTACTGAAACTGAATGCAAAGCACACTTATTCAGTTAGTTTTCTCGATTTAATTGAAAAGTTTGTTCTTACAGCACATAATCAATTTTAATTATATTACACAAGAAAATGGAAAACAAAACTGGAACAAGTTGCAAATATAAAAAATAACATTTTTTTCTTTCCAGCAAAATATTTATTAATGGTAAAAATATTTTCAGCCTGATTTACAGGCCTACAATCAGGTCCACCATCAATTCTAATATAAAAAAATGTTCTATTTTGGAATATCAAATAATTTATCGTGTATCTGCCAAAGTCAAAATAATTCTGTTTTTTAAAAATACACAAACTTTCTGTTCAATCCAATAATCACCTTTACTTATTAATCATGCCATCTAGAAAGTGTGTGGAAGCAATGAAGTCCAACAAGTAACACAAAGGCTATAATATCAACAATTCAGATGAAAAAGGAATTTATTGCAAAGCACAAAAACAGTACACGTGTGGCAGATCTAGTGGCCATGTTTAAGATGAAGAAGTTGACAGTGTGCAACAAATGCAATTTTCATTTCACTATACAGTATTAACATATGCTATTTATTGCTTGTGTTTAATTTATTATTAGGGCATTTAATTGTGTTACTTTTACCTTAAATTATATGTATTTGCCATTTTAAGTTTATTAAAACAGGTAATGTTTAGGGCAGTGGTTCTCAACCTTTATGAGGCCGTGGAACACCATTCATGTAATTTTTATTACACGAAGCATTAGCATCAATACATTCAAAAATTGATAAGCAATTTCATGTTTACAATTCTCAGGAAACAATGAAGAAATAAACTAATAAACTTTAATATATTGAATAAAATAGAAACATTGAATTATCTACAAAAATAGCAATGAGAATAAATTTGATTAAAAACTTTAAAATCTTTTCTTTTGTGAAACACTAGAGGTAGGTTTGCAGAACACATGTGTTCCACAAAACACTGGTTAATTTAAGAACCACTCATTTAGTGTCTGGAAATGGTTTAATTCACTTTTTGTTATTTCTAATGGGAAAAACCTCTTTAGACTTTGAACGATTCAGAGTTCAAATGGCCTCCTGGAGTGAATTAAATTCAAAGTACAAGGCACCACTGTTTATATTCCTGTTTAACGAAGCATATGTCCCTTTAACTTTTCTCTGAATATAACCTCTGTTCTTTTACAGTCTTGTCTGATTTTTGTACGTTTTATTGTTCTTGTACCCACATGTACCATAAGTGTCAATTTTAAGCATCATCTGGAAGAAAAAGCATAAAAATTAGTCAAGTTGTTTGTTTAATAATAGTTAAAGGATGGAAGACAAGAGAGTGCATATACAACATTTAATACTTTTCTACTAAAACACCCAAAAACCTACATGCTGTTTATGGAGCTATGCACTGTACTTACACCAACAGCATCAAATGATTTTCTCATTTCAAGGCTGGTAATTTTTCTCTGGAAGATGAAGAAAACTCTAGTAGCCATCTGTTATTGACAGCAATCAGACAGACACCACATTACAGTACTCAAGAGATGGCTGAAATCATAAATATTAAACAGTACCATATGTAAACATTTGAAATGTCTTGGTTACATCAGTTGCTGTTTGAATATTGCATGACAAACACATCTTATGGACAATGTCTCAGTATATAATTTTCTCTTACATAATGAAAATGAATTATTTTTGAAACAATTTTGGGAGATATATAAAGAATATAAAGAACTTTTGAATTTCTAATTTAATTTTAACCCTTCAAAAAACCTGAAAATTAAAAATTCTCATATTTTCAAGAACAATATTAAAAATAGAAAACAATCTTTTGTTTTTTTCTTCACTACTAGATGTATTAATGGACACAAGACATTTTTACATCATTTTTATTCTGAATCTTCTATAGGCCGATACGCATTTCACGCAAAGGCCCCTCATCCATCGGCATGACATACGGGATTTTCTTTGTGTTGTGTTGATACTTATACATTTCGTTTAAAATTTCGTATTTACAATTAAAATTGTTAAAATATCATTGCAGTTTAAAATATATTTATGATTTNAAGAAACAAACTTTTGAACTTTAACGATACGGAAGCCGTTAATGTGCAGATTACCTAGATACTCTGCAAATTACCTAGGTAATTTGAGAAATTGAACAATTTTCGCAGCTTTAACGGATCACCCTAGTTAATCTGCAGATTAGCTAGGTAATGTACACATTAACGGATTTCGAGCTTTAGCGGTAACATATATATTAATAATTACATCTCTCATTTAAACATAATTGATTTTTTATTAGAGTAAATAATAAAGTTATGTCTGGCCTTCATTTTTGCACCTTGTGTATGGGTAATCACAAAATGACTGCCAGGCTGTCAATAATGATTCACCATCCTTATGATTAATGCAGTTTCCTTTTAATGTTTTAGAAGTCCTTGAAAGAATTTCTTAAATTCTTTGTTGTCTTTGTTAAAGTTCAATTTAATTAATTGTGTTTCTTCAAATTTGGCTTTAAACCCTGGTTCACTGGCATATACAGCAAGTGACGTCACAGGTTTATGTTCTCAATTTTGTATTTATGTTCTTTAATTCTATTGGCAACTGATCTATCCATAGTACCAATAACAATAAGGTGCACATCATTACATTTTTGGTGCCCAACAAGCCATGTGATGCACTGCACATTCACCCAACATGTTCAATAGTGGACATATCAAATGAATGTGCAGGCTGTGAAAAGAGCAGTATCTGCTGTTCTCAGAAAACTGCTTGCACAATCTGCACAATACAAAGCTGGGCATTATCCTGTTGGTATATTGCATCATGACTGCCATGCAAGAAGACCTCTGCCAATACAATGTCTCTGATATATCAGAGTGTAGAGAAATCTCTCAGTTCATAGTAGGCAGGATCACGAATGGTATTCAATTGCACTCCAAACCATGACATCAGATGTTGGACTAGTTTAATGCTGTTAAATGCACACATCCAGGTGTCATTCACCACAAAGTCATCTAACACATATCCATGAGACTCATCAGAAAAAGATCTGTTGCTATTATGCCACTGTCTGTATTTGAGGCTCCACTGTAGTTGGAGATGTCGATGGTTTAGGCCAGTGGTAGCAACAACAATGGGCACCAGCAGACAATCCTCTTTGCAGGAAATGGCATCACACACTGCTAGTGGGCATTCTGAGGCCTATAACAGTGCTCCACTGTTGTGCTAAAACAGCAGGTGTCAGTGCAATCTATGACATCTATATATGATAGAGATGCTTAGCCTCCCTCTCAGTTGGCGTCCTGTTTGGTGTTGTGGTGAGTACAATCTTCAGCTTTCCACTGATACCAAGTGCACAACATTAATGGCAGCTCATCCCATACACTTGGCTATCTGATGATAGAATAACCCAGTTTCTCACATCCCAATAATTCCATGCACTGAAAGTCCACTAATTGTTTTTAATACATTCTCTGTCGACAATGGGGCAAGATGTGGCAAGCCATGTGCAACTTGAAAGTTCACCTGACACTGTTTATAGCTATCCAGTAAGCCAATATTTATATTGCCAAGTGTGGACAATTCAGAGGGCACTTATGTGCAACCAAGTGGTACAACGATCTTTTAGGTGTAATCATTTGCATATCTCAATGTGATTACCCATTCTATAGTTTCATGTTCACAGTCCTGTTCCTTCTGTGTGTTGCAATATCCAGAAACAAAAGTATATTTTTTATTAAAAAATATCAAAAATAAATTTGTGTTTAAGAATTTATAACATACAATCTTGTAAAATACAATTAATATAATATGATCAATAATATATAAATTAAAACATATAAATTATACTTTAACTCTCTTAGTAAAGTACTATGCCACATACAGTTTCATAACCAATTTGTTAAACTGTCAATAAAAATGTTTACATTATAAAATTTTCAATTTTACTGTATTTGCTGCACAAATTAAGTTATATGATAAGTAATTTCATAGTACATATATTTTTCTAAAATTTTCTAATTGACACTCGTTATATATTAACAAAACAGACTGAACTATAGCAATTGTTAGTTTTATTTTTAACAAAAATATTTTTGTACATTTTGGTTTAATATTGGATGCAATCCAAAAAACACTCAAATTAAACGAATTAAAATTTTAATCTATTTGATTCAGATGTTTTTTAGAATGAAGCCATTCCAGAATTTAGAAGTTTTAATTCATTACATATTGAAACTTCTAAATTTGGTTTATAAATTGTTTCTGAATACAGCTAATATTGAACTAGTAAATTCATACATTCCTGCAAAGTACTAATGATTTCTACACTACAGTCTTTTTTAATTTGGAGTTATCATTTCTGGATTTAAATGCTTAATTAATTTATCCATAAGACTTTTGAAAAATAAATATTTCTCAGAATTCAATAAGTTCTATTAAATTATGTTTTTGTATTTAATTGTTTAATAATATAATTTTCATATTATTATACAATTTCATTAGTTTAATTTTACATTTTGTTTTTTATTGTATTTTTGAAAGTTATTTACAGTAAAACCTGTCTATGGCAACCACCCACGGTTCCTTCAAAAAGTGGTCTTTTAGACAGGTGGTCGTTCAATACAAGTGGTCTTGTAATAATGTATTTCCGTACGTATTTTGCGCACTTTTTAGCTTTCTACTAAGCAAAACTCGAGATGAGCAAAAATAAGCGCATTTTTTCAACGATAGGGCTATATTGGTATTGTATTTTATTTTTATCGGATACTGTAACTCGATTTACAGGAGTCGTCGTGATTTTATAAGACAGATTTAATACCAATATTTTAAAGATTAATACAATAGTCGCATTTTCTCGATTATAATGCACATTTTCTTTTTTCCGATTTAACTCAACTTGGTTCCTTTCGTTCGCTCCTCAGTTACGTGTATTACATCATCGATATACAAGCATGTAGTATCTCTACATCATTTTGGTTTTGGTATTCGTTAGTTTAATCTTATTTTAACTTTAAAAATACTGTATTTTTTATTATTTAATATTTTCTTAAGTACAATAAGAAAAATAATTAATAATAAAACGATTTTATTATTATGTCTCATTATATGATTTCATTACATTCCACGATTGTCATTGTGGAATCAAAAAAGGAAGGTTGCTCGTAAAACTGATTTTTGCATTAATGCGTTTATTGTTTTTTGAATATTTTGCGTGCGAAAATTACTTGGATATTATTTTTCTAAAAATATCGTGGAAATAATGTACATTGATACAGAAACTATTTATCGCACATGTACTGTATATGAGGGTCAAAAAAAAAAATAATAATAATAATTAAATTAAATAAGTTTTATCAAACGATGAGATCAACCGATTAATTGTATCGTGTACAATATTTTATACCCCTAAGGAAAATATTGTAGGTGTACGGTAAAATAAATTTTGTTTTTCCATTTAAACTTCGCCACTAATTGCCGTTGTGATAAACCATTTTCACTTTATCTGATAATTTTCACACGATCTTCTGACGACAGCACTTTGCATTTCTTTCATTTTTTGGATATTTTCCAACAAACTGAAATGAATTTCCTTTGTTGCTACACTAATTTATTAACACCTGCATCTAATTTCGAGGGTGGGAGAAGTGCCCAGGATAGGTTCGAACAAGAGTTTAGACTAATTGATTATATTGGGAGGGGGAAACGTTGTCGAGATGAGTTCTAACAATAGTTTAGACCAGATACATTCGCAAAAGTGGTCGCTTATTACAGGTGTTGTATGTTGTTTTGGACCAAAAATCGATGCCTGCGGTTGCGTTACACAGGTGGTCGTTTAATACAGGTAACTTATACGAAGACTCTATGAATAAACTATTCCGTGCCAGAAATTTTTGCCCGTTTTGACAGGTGCCTGTTGAATGCAGGTGGTCGCCTAAGCAGTTTTTACTGTATTTAAACTTTTTAATTAATTTAGTTTATAAACTCCTCGATAAGTTTTAAATTAACAAATGTCTGGCAGACTTTCAGAATTAAATCCAAAAAATAGAAACTTTTTATGTTAATCTAGATTATGAAAAACAAGGAACATTGTTTACCTTATATAATATTAAAATATAGCTTTTTAATTAAAGAAGTTGTCATTTTTTTTAATAGCTAAATGTTTTCATTTTAGAAAGGAATTGAATAATACATAAATTCATAAATTGTTTTATGTAATATACATTATGTATTAATTAATACACATATTAAATGAGATTTTCTAATTTAGGTTCTGTTAATGAAATTGTTTAAACATTAAAAGAATAGACATTTCTTGAAGATCATGTTTCAATATTGTATAGCTGTAAGAAGTTAAACTAAAGTTATATTTACATATAATTTAAATTTTTATTCACTATTATATTTAGACAATATAAATGAGAATTATTTTTCAATTATTTATCTTTCTATACAGAAATTTTAATATAAACATAAATATTTGTATTCTTTAAATCAGATAACAACATTTATATTAAAAAAATAAACTGAAAATAAAATTATTATTATAAAAAAAAAATGGTTTCACAACTTAAATTGATTTAGAATTGGTTTCACAACTTGAAGCAGATTGTCACAGAGAATGTGATAACTGTATTAAAGATTTATATAATTAATGGATATTAACTATACCTGAAATAAAACATGATGTACATTAGTTACATAAATTTCATCCAAAACTAAAAGACATTATTTCAACTGAAAAAAGACATTTCTTGAAATTGAAATTTCATGATTCAATCAAAATTATGTGAAATTTATGCAGCATATTTTAAAAAAATGTTTTTTGAGTTGGATTTCATTAAAGGTTAATTATTATCAACATAAAAAACTTCAAAATATTAAAAAATAAATAAAACCTACCTATATCTATCTGTCATTTTAATAAGTGAAGATGCAGTGAGCCACATATATCGCGAAAAATGTTTGGCATAAATTTCTTGAATAGCTGGTTCTTCATTAAATATCCGACACTGCATACAAATAAATTTAGTTATAAACAAAAATGAATAAAATCATTTTAAATTATGCCTATTATCTATTCATTAAAATTAATTAAACATTATTATTAAACATGAACGTTTCTTGAAATAAAAATCAGTGCTATGGAATTTATATATTGATACAAAACCTTCAACTCATATTCCTCAATTTTTAAACCTCCAATTCCATCTCTGGCTTTTTCATAAAAACTCAATATGGTTTAATAATGATAAATTTACTAAAATGGCAAATAATACCAAAAAAGTATTTCATCACCACCACATGAATCACCAGACTTTAGAATTATAACTTAAATTTCAGTCTAATGGTTTACTGAGCTATATCTTTATGACTTTTTCCTTTATTTCCATATTTAGTGGATTTCAAAATCATAAAAATTTAATATTGATTATAATAATAATATTAAGAACAGAAATTACTCATATAATAATAAAAAAAAGTCACACAATATGAAAGTGTTAAAATAATATTTTATTATGACTTTATATCAAGAGTCAGTAAAAATGTGCAAATTCCAAATCCTTAATAAAAATGAAGATTGTATCAGAGGTATTTTTTTGAAGCTATCTTTTTCCCTTAGAGAGGTTGAGATGAGGATTGGAAACAGATAATAACAGAAGAAAAGTTGCTCTTTCAAATTGGTACTAAGAAGAAAAAATCTGAAGTGATCCATTTGAAAATATTTGTCCTTCAAAGTTGGTTCAAATCAACCATGAAATTTTTTGAAATACAGTAGAACTTCGATTATCCAGATTGTTCAAAATAAACAAAAATTTTACAAATTTGCTGATTTGCACTTGGCGAATTACAATACTGTTTAAGTACGTGATGGAATGCATAACTTTTTTTGTTTCAACGTCTCATCCGGCACAATGGCCATAAACTCTTAAATATATTTTGTGTCGTAATAAAAATATAACTTGACATATGTATTTATAAATAATTTTATTTTCAAATTACATCATTTCTATGACCAAGGGCGGCGTAAGGCATGAGCAACGTGGGCCACCGCCTATGCCTCGCATTTTGAAGGTTTTCACCACCCTTTACTTAAAAGCCGCGTTCGCGGCTTTTAAGTAAAGAGTGGCGAAAAAATTTTACCTGTCATAAAACAATAAATAGTTTGTCAAATTTTTATTCATAAAAATGCAGTTTCAACTGCTTTTTATTTTATAAAATCCGTATTCTTGTGCCACCAGTGGGCCCTTTAAACAATAGGTAGTCTGTTAGCATTGGTCAGTAGTAGTCCAAATTCAATACGAACATTTGTTTCTTGAAAATTTGATTATGATTTAAATACAGTATTTACTTTTAATATTACCGATATGTCATCAAAAAGAAAACGTGTTGTATTATCATTAGAAGACAAAGTATTTGTTTCGATTATCCAAATTTTTCCTTATCCAGACTACCTTCATCCCCAATTAGTCCGGATAATCGAGGTTCTACTGTATTACTTAAGCATATCTCTGCAAATTGGAAAAGTCATGACTTCTACATGAATAATTAACAGACACCAACATAAAATAGACATGTTTGTTTTAGGTATTATAGACTGTTAAAGTATGATTCTAGTTGTACACAATTGATTTTACCACCACTCTAAGGACAATTTACAGAAAAATTATGCTAGGCTAAAAAATGTGAGTAAACCACTGAATTCACAGCAAAAAGTTGTTCTAAGTCACCTACTTTGAAAATGTATGCTTGTTTTAATGATGTACAATAAAAGAATAAATTTAATCATTCATGCAACTTGCACAAGGTCTTGACTATAGTTCTTAAGACTGGCATGGTCTCCAGTCTTGAGAACTACAAAACATTCAGATCTAATATTTTGCAGATCTTACCTCAAGACCCTAAGCTATCTTACTGTAGAATTTGAACAAAATTGGAGGAAGTTAAATTTGGAGGTTTCCACAATAAGCATGGAATGATCATATAATCAAGTAATAATACAATGTTAGTTAACCCTCAATTTACACAATATTTGAATTGCTTGATTTCAGTTTAACAGAAAAAAAGTAGCAAAATTTCATTTTATGCAACAGAGTTTCAGTTTGACAAAGAATTATAAAATATTTTTTAGTAATTTAAAATAAAATATGTATTTTTACTGATAAAATTAATGTTTAGATGGATCAATTGAAGAAAATGCCTTTAGAGTAAAAAATGCATTTTGCTAAAAAAACAGTTTGTTTTTGTTTGAAAAAATTCAGCATTACTCTGAAATGACTATCACAAAAAGACAATTACAGTTATTTCTCATAAGTTATTTTTTTGAACCATTATACTACTCAAATTATAATTATAATTCTTATTTTTGGATGAAAAACAATAAACAAGCATATTAGATTGTACTCCTAACAATTTAAAACTAAAATGTTCATAAGAAGCATTTGTTAAAAAATTTCAGAGTGAAAAAAATGTAAATATTCCTTAAAAGTTCCTAAGATTTCTCATGCATATATAAATTAGCCAGTTTTTTCACAAAAGTCATTACACTGATTAATTTTTAAGACTAATTTAAGACTAATGTTTTAAATTCTACTTTTACTTTTCTTAAAATAAATGGTTTTTTTAATATATCAAATTTAAGTATATTTTAAAAAGAATGACAATCACTCAACTCAATTATTTTTTTATAATAAAATCTAAATTTTAAATGTAATTCTTTATAAAAAAAAAAAAAATTAATTCAAATATTGTAATCATTAGCAAAGAAACTAACCTCCCGCAACATATCTGGAATTAATTTTCCTACTTCAGTAACTGTCTGAAGAGAACTAGAATCGAAAACAAAAAGATAATTTTAAGTAATAATTCATGAAAAATATTTTAATTTAATCAAATAAATGTTAATTAAACTCTAACTTTTTTATATGATAACAATAAAAACAAAAAAATTTTGCTTTTCTAAGTTTTGAAATAAAATATGAAAATATATGTACATTTCAATAAATTATTCTATTGGAAAATAACTTTGAAATCAATTAGAACGAATAAATACTAAATAAAATTGTATAGCTTTTATATTATGTTTTTCATGTTTTTTTGGTTAAATATTAATTCAAATGTAAAAATTGTGTTTAATAGAATTAAAACCATCATTATAGTTGATTCTACTACTATATTCATTTTTACAAAATAAATATAGTAGTATAAAATTCATTAAATTTATCTAACAAGGATAAGCAATTTTTGAAAAATAAGAAAAGAATAAATTATTATAATTATTAGTATTATTGCTAAATCTTGACAGTTAGACGAATATTTAAAATTTTAAATACACTGGTGAGAGAATAAAATTTACTTCAATTAAGCATGCATACAATACAGACAACCTGTGGTTCCAATTTCTTATACCACCTCTTCAGGATCTGCCACTTTTATTGCATCTTATTATAAGTAACTGAGTTAAATTTAGAGTTAATAGCACAGTTTTAAAATCAATTGGATCACTTTGCAATATTTTGCCATGCTTTATACTTGTCACAGAATAAAGACAACTTAACCAGTAAGTGTCTTGATATGGAAAAAGCCTGAACAAAATAGATTGTTCATACACATGACAGAAAGGATTTCTCCTTATAGTGCAGCCTTGTGTACATTGTGGTCAAATCCTTTTGGACACCAAGGAATACATTTTATCAAGTCACTAGTGTAATAATTACTATGCTGATGACATAATACAGGGGTGCACAACCTGCGGCCCACGGGCCACATACGGCCCCCTATCAATGTTTATGCGACCCGCGGACGGTACAGGCCAAATCCCTTCTTTCGAAGTTTCTAAGTTTAGAACTTTTTCCCTTTCACAAAGTCATTAGCACCCAACTGTTTTATGACTTTCCCTGAGGTGAGAAATGGGGGATTGTTCTATAAATAAGTCTATTTTTAGCTAACACTTTCTGCTTTAGATATCGAATATTTTAAAATGATGTTAGAACGTCATTTCCGATGTTATCGGGAAGTTTCTATTTTGGCGG
>NW_019384406.1:328973-338932 GCF_000671375.1 Centruroides sculpturatus | reverse complement strand
TGTTGTTTGATAAGTTCAAGTGTTGTTTGTGGGATAAGGTTGTTGTGTATAATTGTTCTCTTCTGATCAACAACCCTTTGCTCGGTGACAGTGAGGTGAGGATATTGTTGTGTGAATCTATGGTGTAGTTGTTGTCTGTATGCTGTCATGTTTGTTTCGAGTTTTGTGATGGTGTAGTAAGTACGGATGATAAACTCGTTCATTTCCGTTGTCCATTTCATCCGTTGGCGTGGTTTTCCTGCCTTTGTGGTCTGTGGATGCATTGCCACAGAAACACCAAGGCTAGGTTGATTCCTCACATCTGTTGAGGGCATTGCAGTAGCCATGCTTGGGCCGGCGCTGCTTTCGCCATCGGTAACCAAGGGAGACTGTGGCCTATTTTTCGAACGTGAGCCTCTGCCTAACCCACGAACGCGGACCTTGTTAACCCGGGCGACGTCCGAGCCGGTATCATACTTCGATCTGGTAACTACCATCATAAATTTCTCCACAGAATGTGGGTGTGTGGTCACTCTTAGCTTCATTTCTCCCCATAGACCTTACTGGCATGGGTGTCCCTACCAGGAGCTTGTGCTCCAGCTTGCATTGCCCTATGGATCAGTAAAATTACTGGGCTCTCCCACCACGACCAGGTGGTGACCACGGGAGAGTTATTATTATTATTATTATAGATACACATTATTATTTATGTTAAAGATAAATTAGTAATATCATCTATAGATTATTATTTAATTACTTCAACATATTATATACATATAATATAAATCTCTCTCTCTCATATATATACACACACAAAATCTGTTATATCCATATAGATAAATGATACAAAGAGTAAACATTAAGGTTTACAATTTCTTCATAATAAAGCACTTTGATTCATAATGAAAAAAATAATAATATAGTTTATTTATTAGTACATAAAAAATATATCAACATTCTTAAAACAATTTTATACATATATAAAAAACTTACCTTTCATGTTTTAAAGATTGTGATTCTGAATTTGAATGACTGTCATCATCCTGTGATGAATGTAATAAGGTACGAACCTTTTTTCGACTTAAATCAATAACAGTAACAGGATATGGATTCAATTTAAGATCTTGAAACCATAAATCGCTTCTTCCATAAGTATCCTTGAAAAATTTATTTGAAACAATAGCAATTAATCTATCTGACAAATTATACAAATACAGATTACATTTTTGCACTTAATTTACAGAATTATAATTTATTTACAATTTATAATTTATACTTTAAAATTTATAAGAAATTTTAAAGAATAAAAGTGAGCTCTCCTTGCCTTTAACAAACCTTGTAATAATAATCCTGATTGATAAGAATATGATTTACTGTACAAAGAAGTATAAGTTGAACAAGACTTTTCTCTGCTGTCTTGAAATAAAGCAAGAGTATGTATCATCTGAAAAATGAAAAACTTTTATTTTAGTAAAATAAAAATATATATTATTTTTATATATTAAATTAAATTTAAAATTATAATAATTTGTTATTATTATATAAACTGCATTCAATATTATAAATTTTTAATCACTTTTCTAGTTTTTATATATAACAGAAGGAAAGTATGGCAATTAGTGAAAAGATGACCCACCAAAACTTTTTACATTTTTGGGCTTAGGACATCTTGAAACATCAAGAAATGCAAAAAAAATTTGGGGGTTTTTCTGCATATATGGTTGTTAGTGTGTATTACTATGGTAATCATAAATCAAGACCAACCAATCTTTCTACTGAGTATATATTTATCACCTTATGAAGATGACAAGGAATGCATAAATAAATTAGAAACTATCCTAAGAAAACTAAGAGGAAAAAATATAATAATCACAGGAGATGCAAATACCAAATCAATGACTTGGTTTCGCCCTAAAGAAGACGAGCGAGGAAGATTGATGAATAATATAATGGATGAATTCGATATGGTATCGTCTAACATGACAACAATATTTCTTCGGTATTTCGAAACCGTGTTGTGTCTTTATATTTATTTTTTAAAACTGCAATTTAGCATAATAACCAACACTTGGCACGACATACATTTATTTCAGTTTTTGTTGATACGCGCTTATACACACATTTTGGGCTTTGTTTCACCCCTCCTCAGTCAACTAAAAACATATAAAACCAATTTTTACACACATCGTAACCCGACATATGAATTTAAAAAACCGTTAATTATACAAATAGCACATGACATACCTTTTAAAATCACATATCCCATCTTTTTTGGTGTATTTCCACAAGCGGGGATCATGCACTATATATTGGACCGTTTGATTCGACCTGAGGAGGGGTGAAACAAAGCCCGAAACGTGTGTATAAGTGCGTATCAACAAAAACTGAAATAAACAAATGTCGTGCCAATTGTTGGTTATTACGCTAAATTGCGGTTTTAAAAAATAAATGACAACAATACCAACTTTTTACACTGGCTTTGTAGAAGGATGGACAGACATCTTTATAAATACTAACAATATTAGCCACCAGATACAAAACTGTGAGATGCTCTTACGTATATCATGTAGCTATCATAGATACATCATGACATATCTTCAATTATCTCACATAAAAGATAATACATGGAAAATCCACAGACATATTAACTGGGACCTTTTTAGAAAGAAATTCACAGAAAAATGGCAATCCTATGATTTTCCACCTATTAATACTAAACAAGACTTAGATCATTACGTCAACTTTATCGCTAAAATCAACAACAATACAATTGACGAAACGACTAAACTCAAAAAAAAGCTGCATATACGAAGACAACATGATGGACACACAAACTCACTCAAAACAAAAAAGAAGTAAGGAGAATAAGGAAAAAATTAGAAAGAACCACTAATGAGAATGAAATAAAAAGAATTAAAAAGGAATACAATACAGAACTCAAAAACTACAAGAAGAAAATAAATAAACAAAGAAACTCCACGTAGAGAGAATTCTGTGGCAAATTAAATAAAAAAGATCCATGGACAACACCCTATAAAATTATATTCAAGAAAAGAAACAAAACTCATATAGCCGACATCCTAGAAGATGATCAGACGGATATAAATATAGGAAACAATATAAAGAAAATATTAGATTATCATTTTCCAGAAGACAACATAACTACAGACTTGGAGATTCACAGACAAACAAGAATACAAGCTATGCAAAATTCCTCCGACAAATCTGCAAAGCTATTTACATTCCAGGAAGTTCAAAAAGCAATTAATACTTTAGCAAACAAAAAGACCCCAGGACTTTATCAAATAACTGCTGAAATGATCAAAGAAATATATAAAGAAATCCCCATTGCTATAGTTCACTTATATAATGAATGTTTAAGACTGGGATACTTTCCAACAGCGTGGAAAAAGGCGAAAGTGAAATTTATACCTAAAACCGAAAACCCCAACAAACCAGAAGAATATAGACCAATATGCTTACTCCCAGTAATGGGAAAGATATTAGATGGACTCATTATTAAAAGAATTATCTGGCATCAATACAAAAATTAACAAATAAATGAAAACCAATATGGTTTTAGACAGAGTATCAACAATAGACGCAGCATCAAGAGCAAAAGAATTTCTTAATACAGCACAGGGGAAAGGAAAACATGCCATCTTAATAAAAATAGATTTTCAAAAGGCATTTGACCACATGTGGTGGACAGGAATAATGAAACGTATGAATGAAATTAAGTGTCCAAAAAACATCAAAGATATTCTCTAAGATTATTTGAGTAATCGACAAGTAGGATTCTACTCCAACAGTACAACTATCATCAAACAAATAAATGTAGGATGCCCACAAGGGTCCAGAAGTGGGCCAGGACTATGGAATTTAGCAATGGACAGTTTACTAAACAAAATTCCAGACACCAACAACAGTAGAATCCAAAAGCCTGCATGGACGACGCACTCCTCATGATATGAAACCAAAACTGTAATAGACTCAGAGACGAAGCAAATATGATACTTAAAGAAATTTATGAATGGAGTATTAATTATAAACAACCTATCAACTTTAACAAATGCGAAGCAGTAGTATGTATCCGAAAAAATAAACGAAATCAACTGAAGAAACCCATAGGAATAAAAATTGGTGGTAAAAATATAAAAAATGTTCCTTATATCAAATACCTTGGAATATATTTTGATAGACAAATGAATTGGAAAATACACATAGACGAAACATACAAAAAAGTGATAGAACGTGCAAACTTATTAGAACAAATTAGGGGTAGTCAAATGAAAGTGAGACAGATGGGAATAAAGTAAGTAAACTGTTTATTATTTCAAAAGTAATTGCCATAACTGTTAATACATTTATCGCACTGTGAAACAAGATGGTCAATGTCTTCATAGAAAAATATTTGAGGTTGCCTACGGAGCCATAATTGTACCCAGGCATGCATCTTTTCATCCAAAGCAAACTGACGGCCACAAATGTCTTTCTTCGGGGCTCCAAAAATATGGAAATCACATGGGGAGAAATCGGGACTGTATGGAGAATGTGTATGGACTACGCTGCAGAACTTCCCAGAGAAACTTCTGCAGCGCAGTCAAAACGATCTTGTTATCATGCGGGTGGGCATTATCCTGCAACAGAATGATGCTGTCTGTCAATATTCCTGGGTGTTTGGATTTGATGGCATGCTTCAATTTTTGCAAAGTTTCTATGTACCACTGTGCATTAATTCTGGTGCTGTGTTCCAGAAAGTCAACAAGCATCGGACCTCCATAGTGATGATGGACGCACACACGACTCGCAGACCTCACTTTGAGCACGTCTAACAGACAAATGGCAATGAAAAATACTGAAAGGACCTGCACATAAACTAATAAATATTATTTTTTATATTTAAAATGGCCACTAATATAGAAAACTGATTGTTAAATTATTTGAATTCCTTTACTGATGATGGTGCACATATATTCCAACAGCAACATAAAACTTTTAAATTATTTTACACTTAAAAGTATAAACAAAATATAAAATTCAACATTTAAAACTTTTTCTCATAATAAATCCAAACATTAGTGTCACATAGAAAATATATAATTTTCAATGGAGAGAGCATTAAACAGTAAATTAAACTGTTTCTAGCTTATGAAAATTTTTTTTTTTTTTTTCATTCAAATGATGTTTGTAAAACAATAATCCTACATCCTACTATTGAGTTCTATAGCATATTTTCTTATGTAAAAGAATATATATATATATTTGAACAGACCTTGTATATATACATACATACATACATACATACATACGAGGTCTGTTCAAAAAATACACGGACTGTTTGAATTGCATGGCTCCAGTTGGTTCCAGGGAAATCAGCTTGGTGTCGCTAGGTTTGTACAGATCGTCTGGTAATAAAGCCGTTTCCTGATTACAGATATCTTTATTTGTCAATTAGCTACATGGTTTTTAATAAGTGCGATTTTTTCGTTTGTCGGATTTCAAAATGAATGACCTGATAGAGCAATGACTTGCTGTGAAATTTTGTGTTAAACTTGGAAAATCTGCAACTGAAACATTTGCTATGCTCAACCAGTGGGTGGGTGAAATGTCCCCAGACCCAAAAATGCTCACCAAGATCGATCCAATGTCAAGATGAATCTGACAGTTTTCTTTGATGCTAAGGATGTTGTTCACTACCCTAAGGCAGTACAGTACCCTAAGGCTCCACAGTGAACCAGACTTACTATATTGAAGTTCTGAAACGTCTGAGGGACACCATCCGTTGCAAAATGCCAGAAATGTGGAGGAGTGGTGATTGGTTTCTCCATCATGACAATGCTCCAGCCCATTCAGCCCTCATAACTTGTAAGTTTTTGGCCAAACACTCGATCAATGTTCTTCCCCACCCCTCTACTCACCTGACCTTTCTCCTTGTGACTTTTTCTTGTTCCCCACTCTCAAAAGACCCTTGAAAGGAAGAAGATTTGAAACAATTCCTGAGATTAAGGCAAATGCGACAAAGGTGCTGAAGGACATTACAAAAGAAGTGTACCAGGACCATTTCAACAAGTGGAAACACTGTTGGAATAAGTGTGTGTGTTGGGAAGGAGAGTACTTTGAAGGGAACCCAGACATGTAACTTCTACATAAAGTACATTTTGTTTTATGACGTCAGTCTGCGTATTTTTTAAACAGATCTCGTATTCTTTATATAGTAATATTGAACAAAAACTAAATTTTATTTCATAAGTGTTAAAAAAAAATACATTCCATCTGCTGCATTTCATTACATCATATTAAAAAATCCAGTAATGGGTTGCTTAACTTTCCCAGCAACATTCAGTGGCACAATCTGTTATAATATCTTATTTTAAAACATTTTTATATTTTTAATTATCATAAAATGGCAAAAAACTTAATTTTGAGGGTAAGAATAAATTTTATAAAAAATTTTAAATATCAAGTCCAAATCCACCAAATTTTAAGTAAATGCAAATAATATGTAAAATTGTCATTAAGTCAGACCCTACTCGAGATTTGACAATCCCCTCTATCAATCCATTCCCTTGGCCTTTGACCACCAAACATATCATCAATCCCCCAATACACAAACCTCCCTGCAAAATTTAAGAAAATTTCAAGAAACAGCACAGGAGTTATTAAGCTTCAAAGAGGGTGAACAAAATTGTGCCATGTGCGCACACACTAATATTCATACACACAAAAAAATCCCCAAATTTTTTTACATTTCTCAATGTTCCAAAGTGCCCTGAGTCCAAAAATGTAAAAATCTTGAGGAGGTAATTTTTGATCAAATACTTTCTCTTTGTTATATATTTAACAAAGCCAGGAAAGTAAAAATGAGAAGTAAGAAGAAGTTAAGAATTAATTTATTTAAAAAATCTTAAGATTTACTTTAAATTATGTATTTAAGTGCTTTCACTATCACATTGTGACAATCATTCATTAGTCACACTATCACAGCTGATTTTGAAATTGCTGTTGGCATCATTATTTTCCCAAACTAAGTCATCTTTTGTGCCATCCATTTTTTAAAGGAATGAATTATTATTTCTCTGGGAACTTTTGCCAGGTGACAGATAGCCATTCCACAATTTTTGAAGCACTCACCAATATTATTTTCCCACAAGTGGTTAAAGCAATTTTTGTATTATTTTCTTAGTCCTTAAATGGCTTGTTGATACAAACATCAAACCTTTATAAGTTCAAAAGCTCAAAAGGTTAAAAATACTATAAAATAATCAATCAAACATTATCATATTGCAAACTGACATATCATTCCCAAAAAAAAGAATCCTAACTAAATACTACTGATTGGATGATGATGAAATTAGGTCAGGGGATATTAGACATGGTATAGAATAGATTTATGGTACTTTAAAAAATGCCTTTTCAGGTAAAATTTAACCACTTTTAAATGTAAGTCTACCCAATTTTCAAGGACATTAAAATAATAAAAAGGGTGCAGCTTAGAATNACTAAATAAAATTGTATAGCTTTTATATTATGTTTTTCATGTTTTTTTGGTTAAATATTAATTCAAATGTAAAAATTGTGTTTAATAGAATTAAAACCATCATTATAGTTGATTCTACTACTATATTCATTTTTACAAAATAAATATAGTAGTATAAAATTCATTAAATTTATCTAACAAGGATAAGCAATTTTTGAAAAATAAGAAAAGAATAAATTATTATAATTATTAGTATTATTGCTAAATCTTGACAGTTAGACGAATACTTAAAATTTTAAATACACTGGTGAGAGAATAAAATTTACTTCAATTAAGCATGCATACAATACAGACAACCTGTGGTTCCAATTTCTTATACCACCTCTTCAGGATCTGCCACTTTTATTGCATCTTATTATAAGTAACTGAGTTAAATTTAGAGTTAATAGCACAGTTTTAAAATCAATTGGATCACTTTGCAATATTTTGCCATGCTTTATACTTGTCACAGAATAAAGACAACTTAACCAGTAAGTGTCTTGATATGGAAAAAGCCTGAACAAAATAGATTGTTCATACACATGACAGAAAGGATTTCTCCTTATAGTGCAGCCTTGTGTACATTGTGGTCAAATCCTTTTGGACACCAAGGAATACATTTTATCAAGTCACTAGTGTAATAATTACTATGCTGATGACATAATACAGGGGTGCACAACCTGCGGCCCACGGGCCACAT
The DNA here is from genome assembly GCF_000671375.1 of Centruroides sculpturatus. Lineage (NCBI taxonomy): Eukaryota > Metazoa > Arthropoda > Arachnida > Scorpiones > Buthidae > Centruroides > Centruroides sculpturatus. The sequence goes on along the minus strand of NW_019384406.1, from coordinate 330,734 downwards.
ACGGCCCCCTATCAATGTTTATGCGACCCACAGACGGTACAGGCCAAATCCCTTCTTTCGAAGTTTCTAAGTTTAGAACTTTTTCCCTTTCACAAAGTCATTAGCACCCAACTGTTTTATGACTTTCCCTGAGGTGAGAAATGGGGGATTGTTCTATAAATAAGTCTATTTTTAGCTAACACTTTCTGCTACATGTAACATCTCTTTGGCTAAATGTAACATCTCTTTGGCTAAATGTAACATCTCTTTGGTCCAATGCTGTTACACAGCATTGGACCAAAGAGATGACCAATAAGTTGTGAGTTCTTCTTCTGTTGGTGTGCCACTGTGCTGTGTATCAGTGTTTGTTTTAGTACTGATTTGTCTGTAGAAAAGTTTTTCATTGTTTGTGAATAATTTATTTTGTTGTTTTCGTAGTGTACNTATACAGTATCTGGATTACTATTAAAAAGATAATACACACAAACAACCAATTGACAACACAACATAAATTTTTTTAAATCCCTTATGAAATAAATATTTTTGAAAGAATTAAGAATAAATTAAATAATTATGGTATTATTTAGGTACCAGAACAACACAACAGTTTATGTAGAAAAATAAATGTACATAACAGTGAGACTAACATATGGGATCAAAAAAATGTTATTTATAAATTAAAATGTAACTGTACCATACCCAAATTTTATATAGGGGAAACTGGTAGGGAATTAAAGGTTTGTTTTAAAGAACATATTTCTGCCATCAAGTACAATAATAACAACTCAGCTGTAGCTATCCACTGTAATAAAGACGGCTGTCAAATTATGAGGGACACTGTTAAAATAGTTTTTAAAAAATCTAATACTTATAAAAGAAGATGGTATGAGCACTTAGAAATAATAAAAAACAAAGAAAAAATCATGAATAATTATTTCAGCCAAAAATTATATGAATCATGGTATGCATATTTGACCAGAGGGGGCGCAGGGTAAATGAGTGTGTATAAATAAAGAGGGAGAAAATGGCAGCAATTCTAAAATGTGCTTTGAATCATTTTATCATTTTACAGTGAATCAGTTTACTATTTTACTGTTTTAACAGTGTCTTTTATTACGTATTTTTTTGTTTTTGTTTTACTGCTTGTTGAATTTTAACATTCTAAGCATCAAATCAGCACATTAAATGTAAATCTACAACCTTTTTCATTTATGCTATTTGCGGTACTTTAAAATCATTAATATCCTTTTAATAATGTAGCAAACACTTGGAAATTCTGATCTGTAATCAATATTTTATCATAGTTATTTTACCAATCGTCATAATTTTATTGTACTTTTTGTAAATGTGCTAACATCAATTTCATGATTATGTAAGTTGAATTATAACCTAAAAATTTCCTTATTGTCAACACAAACTAACTTACATGTTTTTTATTAAAATATAGTTATTGTACAACAAGCCGATGAAAAACTTAAGGTCTGAAATGCACTAAATAATGTGATTTTCTAAGGCTAATCTGATGTCCTTTGGTGGTGTAATAATAAGTCTAGCAATAAAGAAAGGCCAATTTAGTGCTCACAAGTAAAGTATAAAATGTTTTGGAATAATGCAATGAGTGATGGATGTATTTTGTACATGTGTAGAATATGTAGCAGCCAACTGTGTGGAACACTGTCGAATGCTTTTCTGTAGTCTATATATGCCATGTGTATGTTTCTGTGTTGTTTGTGTGCTTGCCGTAGAATGACTGAATCTATGAGTAACTGTTCTTTGCATCCC
>NW_019384406.1:319075-328882 GCF_000671375.1 Centruroides sculpturatus | reverse complement strand
ATACAATTATTTAACTGCAACTTTGAAAATGAGATGCTAAACATCTTTCAAAAAATTTTAGGTCACTAATGGATTTATCTTCAAAATATGTTTCCGATAATGATAACTGATAAAAAGAAAGAAATATCTGTTTCATTCTTACAATCAGCAATTTTAAAAAGATTTCAATAATTATTTTTTTTGCATTTTAAAGTTATAAAAAGTATATTGATTATTTTATATTTTAATTTAATAATAAATGAGAATATCTAGAAATAAATTGTAAAAAATTCAGCAACAAGTTGCATAAATTTTCTAGCTGTTATGAGATTTTATTTAAGAAATAACTTTTATATTACGAATTATAATAAATAGATTAACCACTTCATCTGCTTCCACAACAGGTAGAGGACAAAGAGAAACATAAGACGATCCGGCATAATATCAGGATATGATTAATTTTACCGTGTTTAATTCTTTATATATTATCATATAATCAAAAACTTTTATTTTATTCGTCTTACGAATAAGTTTAACACGGTTTTCAGTTGCGGATGTTTGCCTTATTTATTATTATTCTCTTTTACCGGCTTAATTATATTTATAGAAATATGTGCTTTAAACTATAATAAATACGAATTAAATACATATCATAAAGGTGAGTTATTATATTTTTATTTATTAAAGTTTTAGAATTAACATTAGCAATGAATTCATTTAAAATATAATTAGTAAGGGCGCGAGTTATGACGGTATAAGATATTTTCATTGTTATTTTTTTTTACTATATAATACCGTAAAGAAATGTTTAAAAAATAACAATGAACACGTGTGAAATAGATTAAATTAATCTATTTCAATAAATGGATACGTAATTGAAACAATTATATTAATTATGTAAATTTCGTTCTTTGTTAATTAAATCATTTTCATCTTTTGAACCAAACGTTTTCAAATGATGAGCTAAGCAAATATTTTATTTCGAAAGTTTGTGTATTGTTAATTTATTAACGGAAAAAGTAATGTGAATATAAAATATAAATGCTGCCTGAGAATAAAACTGCCTCCCTTTTTTTTAANTCTTACGAATAAGTTTAACACGGTTTTCAGTTGCGGATGTTTGCCTTATTTATTATTATTCTCTTTTACCGGCTTAATTATATTTATAGAAATATGTGCTTTAAACTATAATAAATACGAATTAAATACATATCATAAAGAATTCCATTGTCCTTTAAATTATTTTAAGTACATCAATTCTACTCAGTGCATTTTAATTATAGAATTGTGTGATGGCATATTGAATTGCTTAGATGGAAGTGATGAACAAGACTTTTGTGAATCTGATATGTGTAGATCAAGCACATGCCGATATGGTTGTCAACCTAGTCCAAAGGGTCCATTGTGTTACTGTCCAGAAGGCTCAACTTACAACTTACAAACACACTGCCTTGATATTAAAATCCCATCCTCTTTTTTGCCTTATACTACCTACAAACCTTTTGCCATTAAGGGTGTTGAACTTCCAGTAGAAGGTACACATCCTAGTGAAATTATTTTGCCAATATATACAACTGAACAAATTTCAGCAGTTGCTTTTGATGTTAAAAAAAATAATTATAATAAATAGACAAAAGTCTTAATTTTGAGGATAATAACTGCTTAGTGATTAAGTTCCTTTTTTCATTTCAATCGTTTATATTACAACCTTCCTGTTAAATTTTATTGATTCCGTACACTTCTTGAATGCATGGTTAATAAGTAATGGTTATATGGTGTTCAACAGAAAATTTTTGCATATTATTAATTAACAGCTGTCATTATTTAACATAGATGTGTGATTTAATTATAACAGGTGTAGCCAAACTTTTATCCCTTAGGGGCTACTTTTTTGGTAAAATATAGTCTGCAGGTGACTATAAATATGGGCAAACAATTTTAGGATTTTTATATGCACATGTGTTAACATTCATTTGCATTATTCATCAGGATAAATACAAACAGTATGGGTACATTGCAAAGACAGTCTATTATTGTAAGAATAAATTATTGAATTAAGATTTTTAAACGTTAATTTAAGTGAAAGCAAATTGTTCAACTTTAGCTTCGCGGGCTACTTTCAAAACATTTGCGGTCGATCATGGTCTACGTGTTGGCCATCCCTGAATTATAACATTCAATTATAACAAACATAATCTCATGTTACTGCTAATATGAGATTGTATTCTTTATTTAAAAGCTTATTTTAAATTTATCTCTTCACATTTTGTTTGAACATCAAGTTGAAATGTCTTCAATTAAAAAGCATATCAGGCATATACTTTATGAGTTTCAGAAAGGATATAATGCCTTACAAACAATAAAAACAATTTATAATGCGTATAGGGAAGATGCTACTAAACTTCAAACATTTAAAAAAGTACCATTCAAAAAATTTTAAATTAAAGGATTCAAAACATACAGGGCACCCAAAGCTGTTGACAAAGAAAAGCTTACAGGGAGAAATTGCTAAAAATAGACAAATAACACACAATATATTGTATATAACCAAACACACCAAAATTAAAGTGATAAAAGCAAGTAAAACATATGAGTGTAACACAAGAGTGAAAGAGAATTTGGATGCACAGACAGATTGTGTTTATGTTTCAAGTGCATTTTTCACTGTGTGTGCAGTTTGAACTCTGAAGCATTCAAAGTATTTGGTACCACTGTAATATATTCAAAACAGAGCTATTGAGTATATTACCAAAAATTCCAAAAATCCCAAAAGAATAAAATTTTTTAGCCACATGGAATATCAAAGTTTGTACCTTGTAATCTCATAGAACACGACATTGTTTGAATAAGTAATTTAAATAGTAAATATATATTTTTAAAGGTATTTAGTATTATTAATTTGCTCTGTATTATTTTATTTAATAGTATTTTCTTTCATTTTACCTCCAATTATTCTTTTTTAAATTTTGAAGTATTATTTATGGCTACGTAATCTATGTATGTATAACTAATGTTATTTATATAAAAAGTTACTATAAATTGTGACACATGCAATTTATAATGTCATGAAGCAATGCAAAACATGAGAGCTCCACTCCTAAATGTTTTTGAGCCACCAAACATTCAGAGACAAGCTCCTTATAATTTATAAAGCTAATATTATTTACAAAAAATTGATATAAATTACAAGAAAATGTTAAGAAGGTCAAAGACACATGGAATGTTGGGTCATGTTGCCAAAAATAGTCAGTGGCAGTGTCCATAATATATTTATATAAAAATAACAATCAATTATATAAACTATACATTAAACTGAATAATTTATAGTAAATGTTGAAATAAATATAAAAATACTTACCTGATGTTTTAGAGAAAAATTATATAAGTCAGATATTGTATTGTAGTTATTATTTAAATGCATAGTGATACAATTAATAATATCAAGTGAGAGAACCTAATTTTAAACAAACAAATAATCATTATTTAGCATCAGTTACATTTCTTATAACAAAACTATATATTTTCATGAATTCATACACACCTTATATGCTTGCAAAATAGAAACTTGTCTTCTAAGCATTAAATCAATTATTGAATAAATATTTAAAATAAATTCTTTATCTTCATATTTAAATATGGCTGATAAACTCAAACGAAGATTATCAACTGATTTACCATTTAAATCTATACAATTATTTAACTGAAATAGATTAGTTATTATAATAATATTTTTTTCTGATAATAAATACATCCTACTGTAGGAACCGAGTAATGCTGGATAATTTTCTAGTTCTCCTAATAATAACTGCCCAACAGCTTTAAATGTAATATCTTGACTGCATAGACAGTTATCATTTTGGTCATCTAAAAAAATAATTTCTTCTAAGATATCTAATTGTCTATTTTCTATACTGTCTAATTGATTTAACTGATTTAAATCTCTCTTTTGATTTAATGAGCTAATATTACTATCATTTATATATGATTTTTCCACTGAATCTTCAATACCAGATTTGAATTCTTTATTTAATGTAGGATCTTTATGTGACACTTCAACATTTTCTTCTTTAATTTTATTAACAATTTCATTCGAAGAAACTACTTTTGGCTTCCATCTAACTAATATTTGTGGACCAATAGTGTTATTCCATGATGACAACAGAAAAGACTGGAGTGGATTATAATCTGCAAAAGTAAAATGCATATGAAAATCATAAAATACAAAAATTAAAAATATACATAAATACAAAACTTATATTTCATTAGATTCAAATTCAATTTCTATTTAGACAGGATATAATATAAATATATATATTATATCCTGTCTAAATAGCTGCAAAAGTTTTATATACATATAAAATTCTTGCAAATTTTAGTAAATTTTACTTTAAGAAATTATAGTAGTTTTCATTTGACTGTCTTGAAAGCAGAATCTAAATATATAAAATTACTTGTCCTGACTGACTGATTGATTCATCATCACCCAGAGCAAACCACTGAACCTAGAGTGGTGAAATTTGGTACACAGTTAGGGTACGTCATGAAAATGCACACTAAGAGAGGGATTTTTCGAAATTCCACTCCCCAACGGGGGGAGAGAAAAAAGATTAAGGGTTAACCTGAATAATGGCTTCTACTGTACTATTTTAGATGCAAGTTTTTGTTTTCAACTACATTTAGTCTTCATTGAATACTTAGGTGTATATTAAATTGATAACATTTCAGACATTGTTATAAATATTTTTATATATTTTGATTTTTTAACCAAATGTTCATACTGTTTTAAATTTGAATTTATTATTGCATATTGGTTCGATTATAGAATGATTGTAAATGTTCCAGAAAACTGATCAAATTGAAAACAGTTCATTTGATTCTCAGCCATTCTCATCATTCTCAGTGGTAGATAGTATATAACAATTACTATAGTTGTTGAAATACTGAATATAAATGGGGTTTGCTTGCAAAATCTGCTTGGGAGAAGTCATGGGTAACAGCTAGTCTATATATATAAAAATGAATGTGTGTGTGTGTGTGTGTGTGTGTGTCTGTCTGTCCTTCAAACATTACTTCATCGTTTATCCGATTGCCGTGAAACTTTGGGAAGTTGTTTAATACACTCCCGTGAAGGTTTCTGGCTAGTACATTTATCCTACAATAGATGGTGCGCATGTATATGAGCACTGTTTGTTCTGTGTGTTTGATCGATTTCAAATTGTGAAGACCATTTCCCCCATCCAAAAAATATCTCTATACTGTATATGCATTTGTTATTTACGATATTTGTAATAATTTTTGTTTAATCACTTTATTTCAACTTTTTTTTTTTTGCTAATTATATATTCGCTCAAACTTTGTTAAAACCTTAACTGTATCCCGAACAACAACCGAAGTTGTAGGAGGAAATTTGCCTATTTTACTGATCTAGGGATCCCCCTTTTCCAAATTTTAATATCGACTCAAAATAATTTAAAAAGACAAATTACAATAAAATGGTTTATTATCCAACTATCAGAAATTTCACAGCATGCCAAAAAAGAGAGGGAGGAGTAATTAAATAATCAAAATTATAAAGGATTACAAAATATATATAAAAATGGGGAATATCGCACTTCTGACAATCTCTGCGAGTATGTTGGCTAAATTTAAAGAATCCGTGCTTCTCACATGGACAACTATATGTGCTAACTCACGCATCGGAAAACCTTCTGATTTATTCGTGTACACACCAGATGGAAAAACAAAAAATATCGTGTATCCACAAGCACTCCAATAAATAAATAGAACTGAAACGACACTGAAATGTTTTCCCAATGAAAATGAATAATAATATAATAATAATAAGTTTCAATAGAAATGATAAAATGTAAATTTAATTTTATCATAACGAGTTTGCTTGAATTTTGTTTCTTCTGAGATTGCAGCAATGCGCGACGGGTAAGCTAGTATATTATATAAAAGCAAATAGTAATGTGTTAAACTTGTTAAAAACTGAATGTTCTTTTTACATTCTTTTGGTTATTATCTTTTTTTCTTATTGGTTACCATTGTATTTAAATTTATACATATTCTATTTATTCTTGAATGTTTATACATCTAATTCTGTTAATCTGCTTGGTTTTAACTGATGAAGATCCATTAATTCTGAATTGAAAACATTCTAAAAGTATTAAAATATCTGCTGAATTTCACAAGATGACATTTTTCTTTAACTTATATTATATTATACAATTAAATCACCATCACGGAAAATTTTTTGATTTATGAAATTACTTTATATTTTATATAAAACTAGCAGACCCTGCCACGTGTTGTTGTGGCTCAAAATGTATCTATTATAAATTTATAACACTTACCTCGTGGGGGGAATTTTGCGAAAAATTTCTTCTTAGTGTACATTCTCTTGACGTACCCTATTAAAACGCAATCAAAAACGCAAAAACCCGCATCTAAAATAGTATAATAGAAGCCAAGTTCTTCACGGTAAGCTTTAATCCTGTCTCTCTCTCCGCGGGGGAAATATCGAAAAATTTCTTTAGTGTACATTCTATTGACATACCCTATTAAAACGCAATCAAAAATGCAAAAAACCGCATCTAAAATAATATAAATAGAAGCAGAGTTCTTTACAGTAAGCCTTAATCCTAACCATCTCCCTTCAGTGGGGGGGAATTTCGACACGTATATTATATAAAAACACGCGTGTATTCGAATGCAGCGTTCTGTCAAAATTTCAAAGGAATCGGTAGGAACAAATGAACATTACATTTTTATTTATATAAATAGATAGGTGATGATTCGCTTTAGTTCATTTTCACAGAAAAACGTAATGCCTCACAGAAAAGCAAACTTAGGGCGTCATACTCGTAGCACTATCTGTTGGACATAAAAGCCTTAACCTAGATTATATCTTTTAATTTATATGAATGTTTAACGAATTAATATACAGCCTATGTATACCCTGAAGTTCCATTCTAAATATTGGTGAAAGAATTTTTGAAATCGGATGAGTAGTTTCGGAGATTACCTGCTGCATACAAACTTACATACATACATACATACAAACATTACCTCTTTATAATATTAGTATAAATTTAGATATTTTATTACAACTTGGAAATCAAAAATTAATTGTATCTTATTTAATGCTTTAAAGAATTATCTATCAGATTAAATAAATGCAAATTCTAAATACTGTAGTTAAACTTATTTACATACAGAAACAAACTCATATATACTGTTTTATCCTAATGTCAAGATAATTTATCATAAGTAAATGATTCTGATATTAGATCCTAAATTGATAAGTTGTTATTAGATATTAAATTCTAAATACTGTAGTTAAACTTATTTACATACAGAAACAAACTCATATATACTGTTTTATCCTAATGTCAAGATAATTTATCATAAGTAAATGATTCTGATATTAGATCCTAAATTGATAAGTTGTTATTAGATATTAAATTCTAAATACTGTAGTTAAACTTATTTACATACAGAAACAAACTCATATATACTGTTTTATCCTAATGTCAAGATAATTTATCATAAGTAAATGATTCTGATATTAGATCCTAAATTGATAAGTTGTTATTAGATATTAAATTGAAAGGATATAAATTATTCAGTTTATTTTCTTTCAGAGTTAAACCATATTCAAAATAAAATGAATGTCTAAAATCTTCCTATCAACAAATTCTAATCATATATGTTAAATATTTTTACAGCTTGATCTATTTAGAGTGATGTGATGACAGAATACAGTGGTACCTTAGGATATGAACGCCCCAGCATACGAAATTTTCAGGATACGACATGAAATTCGAACATATTTTTGCTCCACGATGCGAACAAAAACTCACCATACGTCGTTACATTAGTTTGCAGCGCCATTTTTTATTCACTTCAGTTCATTGGTCTCAGTCCGCATGTTTGTCTCATCGTGGAAGGATCTCGAAAAAGTCTCTCCAAACTCTTCACAAGTTTAATAAACTCTAGTCACATTCCAAATCAATGGGTAATCTCTAATATAAAGGTTCTCCCAAAAAGGATAATTCCTTTAGATCAATAACTATCCTATCAGCCATGTTAAAAATTTTCGAAATTTGCTTATACAGTGATGCCTCGTATAATGGACGCTGTGAATAATGAACTTTCTGTTTGGCCGTTACGTGACTCGAGCAACGGACTTTCTGTTTGGCCGTTACGTGACTCGAGCAACGGACTGGCTGTGGACAACAGACTTTCCGTTCGGCAGTTACGTGAGGCGACCAATGGACTTTCTACAAACAAGTGCGAATGATGTTTCCACTCTTTTGCCGTTGCCAATGACAATCTGCTATTTTTATAATATATTAGTATTATTAGAATATATTATCAGTATATCTGAAGTACAGAGCTCCCGTTGGGATTAGGCTTGCTCCCTTGTTTATTATGTACATCACCTCAGTGCAGGGTATTTACATTTATTCAAGTGTTGTGCAAATCATGGCTTCTAAAAAAAACAGAAAATTGATTTCAATTGAAACAATGCAAGAAATCATCAGAAGGAGTGAAAGTTGACAAAAACTTCCTTGTTGAATGGGAAGAGGTTCAAGAGTTTACCAACACTCATTATCCAAACAGAGCTGAGGCCAACAGTATCAATGATCTCTACAATGACACTCTTGCCCATCATTTCTGACAGGTGTTGAAGAAGAAAGAGAAACAGACCATCTTGGACATGTTTTTCAAGAAGTCAGCTTCCAAAAAACAAAGGATGGAACAAGAGGAATTGACCCTGCAAGCTCCGGTAACCTCTCCTAAATCTGAATCCAATTAAAAAACAAAAAAAAAAAAAGACCCACTGCAATGTGTAAAAAGTCTGTATCTGTATGAATGTGTGAAGAAAGTGTTCCTCCACCTCATCCTCACAACATCTGACTATCCGGCATAATTGGTGACTGCTCCATTTTCATTTTTTTGTTATGGTACAGTACGGTTATTTTATGCTGCGGAACAAATTATATGTTTTAACATGTATTTCTATGGAAAAATGCGTTTCATATAACAGACTTTTCACTTAACGGACGTGCACCTGGAACGGATTAAGTACGTTATACGAGGCACCACTGTATAACAAAATCTATACCAAAATTACATTCAGATTCTCCCCTCATCAACACTGTGGCATCCGTAACCTTTCTACTACTACTAACCTTCTTGAAACAACTTATACTATTTTGCAAAATTTTGAGAACAAAAAATCCACCTACATAATTTATATTGACATTTCCCAAGCCTTTGACTCTATCATTCCTAAATTACTACTTTAGACTCTAATTGATTATTTTGATTTAGATCTTGCTCTTTACTGTTGGTTAAACAATTACTATTTATCCAGACTATGTAAGATTCAAATTGGTGACTTTGATTTTTTTCCTTTCTCTCCTATCTGCGGCATACCTGAAGGATCTGTACTAAGCATGCTTTTTTTCTTAGCTTATATAGATAAATTACTAATCAACCCCCATTCTAAAGTAATTGCCTACGCCGATGACATCAAAATTTTATCCAATGATCCCTCCTCCCTCCAGATCACTGTCAATTCTTTACGTTCTAATCTTGCCAATTATAATCTAAAAATCAACATCCATAAAACTGTCATTATGTGTTTTTCTCTACTTCACAATCCCAACCACCCTTCCATATTTATTGATTCTTCTAAAATAAACTATGTCCAGTCTCATCGTGACCTTGGTATCATATTTGATGAAAAATTAATATTCCATGATCATATCTCTTACATTATTAAATCTCTTGCAATTAGACGTGGCTTTATCTGGC
>NW_019384406.1:315671-318407 GCF_000671375.1 Centruroides sculpturatus | reverse complement strand
GGATTTTTTTTTTTTTTTTTTTGTTATTAGAGGGTGGAACACATGTCTCTGATGTTTCCAATTAAATGTTAATGTTAATAAATAAATATATTAGAAGATTTGAAATATTGAACCTGAGTGATTTATTTTGAACAAAATTATTAATAATTGAATTGAACACAACCCTATTTACTTTTGTAAACACTGCTGGATCTTTCATCAAATGAAACAATGCCAAAATAATAATATTGAAAATGCTATATATATAGAAAGTATATTTAAATCTTTAAATGCAAATCAAGTAATTAATAAATCTTAAACCCAACAGTTATATATCAAAGCTAAACGATTGTCAGATTATATTGGGCTATGCCACTACTATATTACAATAATAGTAGTAATAATATAGCCTGATATAACCTGACAATTGTTTGGCTTTCAAATAATTAATTCACAAGACATTGAAAATTTTTCCCATGTATTAATTATTAAAAAAAAACAGTCTTTTCCTAGTGTTAACATATACTATGATCTGATTTACAGTTTATTATAATTGGAAATTGATATACTTATCACTTCTTTTTTAACTTTTTGAATTTCAGTTTTTCACTGTAAAAATTTAAACCTGTTATTATTTTTTGTTTACAGGCAATGTTATATGTTTTAATTTCTATACATTGTATTTCATGTATAAGTACATATGTAAACTAGTGTTAGTTTATCAGCTTCAAAATTTTTAGTAAATACAGTAGACCCCCCTATAACACGGGTTCCTATAGTTCGGATTCCTATATCATGGCAAAAAAATTGCGACAGTATTCGTACAAACACGCTAAAAAAACTCCTTTAATTCAGTAAAACATCATCGCCAACTCGTGTCGCGACAGGACTGGTCGAATCTAGACCAATAGTGGATATTGCACAAACTGCTGAGTTTAAACAAGCAGTGGACCTACTAAAAACCATTTATTATTTAAATTCCATAAAAATTATATTAATGATGTCTCCAAAGTACAGCAAATTTTTCGCAAAAAAAAAATAATTTATCAGGAAGTACGCGAGTGCCATTCGATGACAAGCTCAGCCTACTTCCAGGTCACACACAGTTGGGAGTCACGTCGTTCTCCTAAAACTATTGCATTTAACTATTTATCTCATGCAGCTATGCCGGCTTTGAGTAGCCCACTTGACTGTGGAGTACTGATGTTATATAGTTTTTGGGTGTGGGGCTCATCCCCAAGCAGGCACTGAGGTGCAAGTGACAGCAAACATTCAAACACACAACTACACAGAGCATCAGAGCATGGAGAATAGGCAGAATGCCAGAATCTTTGAAAGTAAAGGTCGCACATAAAGTAGGGATCAATTGACTTTGTTGCTCATTCACAGTTCACATCTTATCATATTTACCATAGATGAATGCCCTATATATAACTTATCCAACCGAATAGATAGAGATGGATTATATACTGTATTAGGTAAATTCTTTTCCAAAATAAAATGAAAATATTAAAATTCAACATTAATTACTACAACTTGATAAACGTTATGGCCAAAGTTCCAATTATATTTCCAAAGGATTCGATTTAAACTTACATCATTAAGAAAGACTTAGCCACGAAAGAACTTACGTTTTTCTGTCAAAACTCCGGCCATGTTTCCCTATATAATCTGAATAAACAGTAAGTTAGATATAAATTTTTATTATTTAAACACTGGCAATCGTCACGAGTTAATTTTCATTTGTACCATCTTCCACTTTCGGTTTCTAGTCTTATAATCACTACTGTTATTTATTGACGTTATATTACTGAATAAACAGAGAGAAACAAATCATATATTTATGACTGATGACTGACATAACAACGTTGTAGCATTCCTCCTTCTCCACATTAAATTATTATAGATTAAAAATCAAAACATCGTGAAAGTTTAGTGTTGCCAGCTACTCTTCCAAATTCAAAATAAATTTTATTTTTACTTCTTAATTAATGCAGAAAAAACGTAATATACAATAATTGTTAATACATATAAAAACACAGTAAATATTTACTGATTACAGTTTATTAGAGAGATTGCGGCTGAAGTTTTCATCTCTCAAACGTGAACGCCGAACGTAGAGCGCCGCTATCTTGTAAGCGGCGTTCGACGTTCGGCGTTTACGTTTGAGAGATGAAAACTTTATCCTAATAGACTTGATGATATTTGTTTTCTTGGGGAGAACAAAAAGTAAACCTTCACGATTTATACATGAAATAAATATCATTTACAATAGTCATTCCAAATTGTTATTAAATATCGACAAAATAAAACTAACAAGAGAAAAATTAAAATTATTTAGCCAAGTAATAACAGCAAAAGGTGTTCCTTTGACAAATTGTTGAGAGTTCATACTTGGAACGGCACGTCCTATTTGTCGACCAAAAAGACATCAAAGGACCAGGGACTAGCCATGTGGAAAATGTGGAAAATTCCACATGGGCCGTATACAATTTGGCCGTTTTTTCTAAATATGTACAGTACATAATGTACCGTTTGGTTAAGTTTAATTTTAAAAAATTCATTTATTTTTTTTTTTGTTAAGTAAGGTAAATTTCAATTTTTAGGTATAATATAGGTATATGTGTAGGCCTGTATCATTTTACCCGGCGCTACCCGTATCCGAAGTTAAATTAGTTCGGCCGATCTGAGTCAAACACTACATTAGCTCGATTCGGCCCAAACAGAAAGCATCCTAGGAGAAAAATAATCAAAACT
>NW_019384406.1:275703-315041 GCF_000671375.1 Centruroides sculpturatus | reverse complement strand
AAACCAAAATCATGAAGAGCCTGTAGAATATTAAGCGGAGATGCAGTTTCTATATTTTGTATAAGAGTCGTTACTTCAAACTTAAAACTTTCAATTTCACTTGTGAATTCGTACTTTTTTAAATCTTTGCTATATTTAATAGCGAGATCTGCAGCTGATTTTTTTAATCAGCAACACTCATGTATTGTAAAGAAGAGCCATAGAGAAAGGAAAAATCAGCCTTTTTTCAGTAGCATTTTAACGACCTCGGGGGGGCCTCTTCTCGGCCGCATAGTTCGCTTACCGCTTAATCCGCCGTTGAGGTATACAACACATATGCGTATCACTATAAAGCAAAAAGTTATGTCAGAATTTCTGCACGCCCTTTACAACCTCGAGACTAAGATTTTATTCGAGAGTTACCACGTTTTCTATTTAGCAATTTAGCAATTAAAAAAATCCCCGGGCAGATTTATTTTTCTTACAAAATGTTACATTTACAGATTTCTAGCTCTGCACACTAGAAAAATCTAGAAATAGTTTTGTATATCGTAATAATATTAGTCGTCGCCAGAGAGTTCTGTAAAGTAGAGAAAAATCTATAAATTTGAAAACTATAAACATAAATTTAAATTTCTCAAAAAATAAACAAACAAAATTTCAAAAGTCGCTACTTTTGGCTGATTTGTCTGCGGTCTCCGATATCTCCCTACGTCCCTCTAAAAATCGCCACGATTGGGAACGCTGGTGAGCAGACATCTAGGGACTATATTAAAAAGAATTTTTAAGTTTTTATATTTACTAGATGGAAATTCAAGGGATGATGATCTTAAGCATGCGATGGCATGCTTAAGATCAATTGTATTTTATCTTGTATTTTTACTTGTTCAACAATTATGATGCAGACGCTCAATGATCCGACACTTACCTTCAATCTTTCCCTCCCTACTTACTATCACTTCCTCTTTTAATTTCAATTTCATCACTTCTAATTTCTTAGAGGTAAAGTCTGTGCACATACAGACAACCTCTCTACTCTTTTAATGTAATGTAATGTAAATTTCTCTTCTGTTCCAGATTTTCTCAAACTGGCTTGATCATCATGGAAAGAAAACTGTTTTAACATACTCTATTTAAAGTAATTTGAAAATAGGGTAGATTCTATATCTGGAAGGCAAGATGGCCGTCTAATACTCAAAACTTAATACCTTGTCATAATACTGTAGAAGTAAATTTGTCCTTTCACGGCATCTTCTACTGTCGACAGCGTGTGAATGCTTTTACTACAGGCTGGCCATATATTTTATAGACAGTTATTGGCAAAGACTAAGAAAACTGCCCATCCGTAAAAGGTCAAGAAAACAGATTGTACTTACACTCACCTTCAAAAGCGTCTCCTGCCACGTCCTTTCGCTACCTGGCGATGCCTAGCCTAGTCCTGTTGTTGTGTAGATGAGGATGGGGTGAGGTCGCTGGTCCCCGCCTCGGTTAGGTCCTGGGAGTCGATGACAAAGGTGTTTTTTGTTTTCACAAGGGAGGGCTACAATTTGGGAGGTCGCCACCCCCTCATTCGGAGGGTAAATTGTGTCTTACCTTTGTTTATAATAATAATTTTGAATTTTGTATAAAGAGCAAATTTGCTGCTCATATTTAATTAATTTAAAATGTGGCAGAATTCTTATCTAAGCACATTTACAGACAAGAAAATTAGAATGGCCCAAAAGTCAGTTAATCGTAATAATTCATATATCAATACAATCTTGAATATTTACTACTAGACAGCTTTCCATGATTCAAATATACTTGTAAACATAACTTTAAAAATAACTTCTAATATATTTGTGTTTTTTTTTTTTTTTTAGTTCTATCTTTTGTCTAAAAGTTTGTTTTATTGTCTTTTTAAAAGGAAATTATAATTTATAAATTTCTTATAGTTTAACTGTTACAGAGGGGAAAAAAATTCAATATTTAAATTAATTTGTATATAAATGAAAAAAATAATGTATGTGCTTCATTTATATACGTATCATGAGCTTACTACTTTGTAATCTTTGAACCTTTATAAATATAAGCATTATGCTACTAATCAATACTATATTAGTCTTGTAGTGTATTTCTAGCCAGAACACACAATAAAACAGTCTTTAGGAGCCAAGTTAAATTCATAAAAGTTCACACAACTTAATCTTCCAAATTCAATACTGAAATCTTCCTATTCTAAATTTGAATCCTCCCCAAATTCCAAACTTAAAATCATTTCAAAAATTCATGATACACTTTTAGTGATATTGGACACTATAGGTCAATGATTTTCAAACAGAATCTTAATAGAATTCTTTGAACATTTTTTAAACATTTTGTTGAGAACTTATATTAGCTATTGTAATTCTCTCAATAAATATTTGATCTCAAAATTAAGAACTCAGCTTTACTAAATAAAATTATTGTACAGTTCCAAATATATTAAATTGGTCTTTTTTAAAATAAAATTCCAAGAATAAAAAAAAAAATATTTTATTAGTGGCTTTCGATTACAANATAACTATAAATTTATATTGTACTATAAGAAAATATTGAAATATTTTATGTAATCTTCAATCATCAAAGTTCCTGCACATTAAACAGAGTGCATTTCATATCCACTGTTAATAGTTGTAATTAATATATATATACAACAGTGAAACTTATAGTATAGGTTTTAATTTCACTTATATACTAAAAGTAATTTATTAGTGACAATTCCTTCATTTGTTACAAAATATCAAATATTTTCTTAGAATAATTTTTTACAATAAAGAGCAAAGTACTTACAGATGTACACCCAAAATACAAAATAATTAAAAATGAAACAAAATATGTACCTTTCTAAAACGACAAATTTATGGGATTTTAAAAGAATGGTTGTCCTTTCATAATATATAATATTAGATGGCAAAAAAAAGATAATTTTTAAAATTTCTCATTTAATTTTGTAATAGGCTTTAAATTTTTATTGCATGATGATGTTATTCTGACTTGGAAATATTACTGTGATTATTTGCAATAATCTTTTACAAATAGTATGTTTATTGAAACTGTTTTATGCCCATAGTTTAGAAAAATACAACTGTATGAATAATATATGTTTTTAGCTTTTATACACATTGCCAGAAAAAAATTATTTAAAATAAAACTTCAAAAATTTGGAAGCATGAAAAGTTTTTGATTTTTAAATCTAAATATTATGTTCACATTCAGTAGAACAGCTAATATTCACAGTAAATTTTATTTTAGAAAATGTTTCTGATAAAATTTTTTAACTTCTTGCAAAAAAGTAACAAAAATAACTATAATTTATATTCTTTCTAATTACTCACCAAACACTTTCTATTAATGCTCAACAAAGTTCTAACTGAAATTCTATATCATGGAACTGAATTTTTTGAAGATATATTCAATATAATCCAGACAATTTAAAAAAATATTGATTTATATTTAATAATTTTAAAATAATAATAATAATTAAACTTATACTGAACTATTCCATCATAAGTAAACTACCATCATTTTCATGTTTGACATTATCTATGAGTAAATTATATATATATACTGTACCATATTGATAGTACTTTATTCATTCCAGCAGAATTCTAAATACAAAAATATTTCAAAAAGTAAGTATATTACTTTATTCATTTCTGGAAAATTATTGTATTTACTCGCATATAGGATGAGGTGTGACTTAAAGATCAAAATAAAAAAAATTAGATTTATTAATACAATTCTAATTTTATTTCATTTAATCACAAATAAAATATCAAATGAACATAAATGAACACATTGTCCTGCAAAAATTACTGGCATTTTAAAATTTAAGGAAAAATCTTGTAAAATTGACAATCTAATTTGTTCATGTAAAGCTGGACAATCAGAGACCTTTTTGCCAATTCTTAATTTAAATTAACAGGTGAATCCATTCTCTGTCGATTACACTTATGAGTTTCTCTGAATTCTGATTTTTGAATAATCATGTTTTCATGTGGGAATGGATTAAAACTTATATCAGGCTCCAGTGTGATTTTGGAATTTCAATCTGGAATTCAATTCAAAAGCTTTGCTTTTCCTTTTGCTATTCATCTTTACTCCTGACAATATACAAGAACAATTCAAATGATCCAGATAAAATACTTATGTTTTTAAATACAAGAGGGTAAGCATCTGGTAAAAAATGCAAATACACGATTCACAAAAATTATTTGCAAGAATGCAAAGAATCTTTCGTTCACACATGTAGGACAACCTAGCAATTTGAAGCTGTGATAAATTAATAAAATCTTCATCTTATATGCGAGTAAATACGGTATACTGATGGTGAATCAAAAACATATATATATATTTTTAATTAACTCATGTGTCCAATAATCTTTGATTTCCTATTTATAATATCAATTAAGTTGAAATTACAACAAAAGAAAAATAAAATATGTAATAATTCAACAAACTTAATACTATTTGTTCTTATCTTCTATCAGTCAATTAATCAATGTTATATTGACAAATTTGTATAAAAATTTGTTTGTGTCTTTGTTTGATTTCCCTAGATATATATATTTTATATATATGGGAAAAATATAATTTTGTCAAGTTTTGATAGGTATTTTAAAAGTTATTTTTTTGAGCCATCATGTATTATATATCATATTTAGAAATGATCTTTGATTTTTAAACTTGCTAGAACCAAATAAAATAATCCAATTCTTACACGTGATGTGTATGTTTATGTGAATATTACACTTTGTTTAAAACACCTGATATTACCTACATTAATTTTATATTGATAAAAAAGGAAGTGGACATATTTTGATGATCTTGTAAAGGGAAAATTTTCAAACAAAGATAAATATAGAAATAATTTGCTTCATAAAATTGCAACATTCCAAATAAATTGATATACAAGCATTATTTTATATCAATTAGTTTCTTCTTTTTTTTGTTACATTGTTATCACTATTTTACATTGTCTTGCAATCTGCAATATGTGAATTTATCAAAATCACTAATATCATTGCCAATTTTAAGTCATTTTAAGGCTGGCCCATCATTATGTTTGATGTATTATCACCAGTTGCTGACCACTGAATTATTGTCCATAATAAATTTCAAATTTAACACCAGCAGAGGAACAAAGAGAACCATTCAAAACACTTTGCCTAAAATCAAGCAGTCTCTTTTTAGGCATATCATCCAAATAATAATGTATACAATTACACTCAATGTGCAAAAAAGGAATGGATCATTTAATGCAACAAATAAAGTGCATTTATACAGTGTCAAATATTATGCACTCCTGTAACAACACAGTCTTTTCATTAAAGTGCCCATTTTCCAAAAGTTTCAGCAATATAAAAGGCATTTCTTTCTTCTATATACAAGCAATACATTGTCAAAGTGAATTTGTTGTAACATATCACATATGGGCTTCAGGATAACCATGTGGGGGTGCTACTGGTACTGTATTAGGCGTAACCCGAGACTGATTTTCATCTACTTGGTGCAATCCTGCAGGTCGTAAGATTTCTTCCACTCCTGGACAATGTGGTCTTGGTCCAGGTTCAGGAGTATATGTAAAAGTAAGTCCAGTTGCATAAATAATGCCATCACTTCGCACAAGTGAAACAGGTACCTATACAAAATTTGATTAAGTAAGAAATAAAAATTATTTTATAAAAAATATTACTTTATATTTTTTTTACTAATTACATTTGAAACATACCTGTGTAGGCTGTCGTACCCACTGCCAACCTTCACGAAATGCTGATATGTCTGGCACAACACACAACATCCCTTCTTGACATCTATAGAATAATCATTGCATTACTATTACTGTGAAATAATTATATTTTTTTAAAATTAAAAAAACATATTAATGTATATAATAAATCATTAAGAATTGTAAATGAAAACTTATTTATAAATACTTGCAGAAAACAGGCTGACATAGCAATATAAATTATGAAAATAAATACTACACTTGATGTATAAGTTGATTTTTTAAGCTTGATAACAAAAATCTCTCCAAAACTAGAAATCAGCTTACATGGTTAAAGGCAAATCTTTACTACAGACTAGTAACAAGTGGAATAGCTGTTCGCCAATAGACTGTCACAAATATTTTCATCAAACTGCACCACATGCTGTTTCCAACATCTGAGATTATGCAAAGAAATTCTATATGCCTTTGCAAATAAAATATGCTGACAGTCAGGATATAGGTGTGATCAAAAAGTATCTAAAGTCCAGAAGTGACTAGGCATGGGATTACCTTAGAACCTATCATGAATGAGTCACATGTCTCTAGCTCATTGTTTGTCTATAACAGCAGTTCCCAACCTTTTTTTCATTAGCATACCCCCTCGTGACATTTCCAACTTCCCAGCTAGCAACGCATGCGCAAATCTCGCACTGCCTGTTTGTAGAGTGTCGCCACTTTGAATTTTATTTTGATTCGGTCCCCTGAGTACCTACTCAGGGAACCGAATCAAACCTAAACCTACAAGTCTGTTTTTTTTTTTTATGCGTGCATGATTTGGGCACCTAATACTCTGTGCCAAATTGCAACTTCTGACATGTACTCCATCTTACCTCTAAGCTGATAACACAGCAGGCAGTACAATATTATAAACAAGACATAGTCTTGTCGATAAAAAATTAATAAAAATACTGAATAAATAATGAAAAAAAGTTACTGCTTGTAGAGAAAATCTGGAGAAACTAGCTTTGTCCTTTTTCTTGCTAACAAAAAAAAAATACTTTTTTCAAACAACACATGGGGATATTGTTGAGAGATAATAATAATAACAATAACATACTCCACCATCAAAAGTCACTAATCATGCATAATGGTATCCCCACTACCATTGACTGACTGCGCAACATTTATTGATCAACAGATCAATAAATGTTGCAATTGTTGCATTCTACAATCAGTAGCATAAGTTTTTATTTCTATTTTTGATTTTGAAATGTATATTAAAGTTCGTGATTATTGCAAGGAACATTTTTTACCTAATAATTTTTTAATACTATTAATTTATGATACATAATATATTATTTTTCTGCCATAATAACTTCTTTCTGTACCCCTAAACAACCTATTGCGTACCCTGAGTTGGGAATCGCTGGTCTATAACAATGCTATGCAAGTGCAACAAACAAATTAGGATATCTACAAGGTTCCTACTCAAATTTTTGTTTTAAATTCCATGACTTTTCCTGACCAACTTTGTATAAAGTTCCTGTGTGCCATACATCTGTGTAGTATGGCACATTGACAAAGTAAAACAGCATTTGCATTACCATGTGCATACACTATTGCTTCTTAAACTTTTTAATTATTTATTTTTTCTAATTAACAGTTACATATTTTTATAATTGCTGAATTATTAAAATTAAAAATAAAACATTTTATAAAATGTTTTCAGATGATGCTTTCATTAATATCAGATAAGGAAAGCAGTTCAGTATCTTAGAATGATGGGAAAAATCCATCAATCAGTCAAAGAGGAATGCCTCCCAAGAAGACTTTCTACAGGAAACTGACCCTACTTAGGTATTAGATACATGAATAAAACCTGGAAAACTCCATGTGGCCACTCTGATGATGAAATGCAAACCTGTGAACAACTATCAGTGTTTTATTCACTCAGCTATTGATGAGCTAAGTGCTTAAGGAAGCCAGTACAGTCAAACCTTGGTTTATGAACTTAATTTGTTCCTAAAAATTGTTTGGAAACCAATTTGTTCTTAAATCAAAACAATTTCCCATAAGAAACATTAATGGATTAATCCATTTCTGACTCACAAAACAAAACTTTTTTTAAAACCCTTTTTAGTTGTTTCATCCATAAAAATGCCTACAAATGCAATATAATATTGTCTATATCTATATCTGTTCTATAAAGCAATATGTTCCATCACTGCTAACCATAACCAAAACCAAAACACTTTACAAAGAAGTGCTATAGAGACTCAACTCTGACCACTTGCATGAAATATAAACAAATCTAACCAAATTCTTAAATGCCATTTATATTATGTGAATGTCAATTAACACTGTTTTTATTAATTAATTTGATTTAAATTAAACTGTGACACATACCAAAAAATGGAAATAGTATCTTTCCTGCATGCACATTGCAAAGCATTTTAAAAAGCAATGTCAATTATGATTAGTATCATGACGTAGAGCAATTGTGGCACCACTAACTTCTAAATCAGTAGTCCTGGCATTGATTGGTTAGGCCACTAACTATCTTGAACATAGAAAGTTGATCATCAGTGGCCAGCTTTACTGAGTAGCTTGTTTGGAAACCAAGTTATCATATGGCAACTGGAACAAATATGGTGTTCAAAATTTTGTTTGTAAACAGGAGCTTAACCCAAGGTTTGACTGTATTAATTACCAGGGCTCAGACCTAGCTTGCATTGTTTTAAAATTTCGAGTAATTTCAAAAAATTATAATGTTTTAAATGAAATTATTAGATTGTAAATGTATGTAATTTTTACTATTAACTTTTTAAACTATTAACTTTATTTAAGTTAAATTATTTTAATTAAAGGAGTGTTTTAGAAGTTAGACAAAACGTCCAAGGTGGGAAACTAATTTCAATATAAAAATTTTCTTTCCAAATCTGAAATTTTCCTTTTTAACATATTTTAGGTGTTCATTATTTGAGATTCATCCTTAACTGGAATTTTTGAGCCTTATAAAAATTCGTAAGAATGAATTTTTATAAGGCTCAAAAATTTATTTATGAGGATGACTTCTCATAAATAAATTTTGCATTTTTGATGTCAAAAAGTCATTAATTTCTGTCTATGATAAAAAAAAATAATTATTCATGGCACTGTCTTCAATTTTATTTCTATTAATCAACATATTGCATCAAGTTTATAATTGTATATGCTATTCTATGATGATGCCAACATGTGTTTAAATTAAAATATTCTTTCAATCTGAAATTTTTTATGTTAACTTATGAGTTTAGTGTTGCATGGCAAATTGTATGGTAGGCCTATTTAATTACAGTAATACCTCAACTTACGCGAACCCGGAGTTACGCGATTTTCAAATCTCGTTGATTCATCTTTTGTTTGAGAGCCACGCAACCCTTGATTACTTACTCCCTCCACACTATTGTTCAGCTTACATGTTTGGATGTATCGCGCGGAATCGACACATAGCTACAATTTATTTTGTGTGATTTATTTCTGTGTTTGTTATATCTACAGAGACTTGACTATGTCATCCAAACGAAGTAGAACTAGTTCTTCTGCATCAAACAAGAAAAGAAAAACTTTATCTTTGGAATGTAAAGTTAACATTGGGTACATTCGTAAAGTCGAACGAGTTAAACAAGAATGATGTCATCGTTATTCGTTACTAACGCGTTTAACTCGTTTGAGTTTACAAACGTACCCATCATTAAAGACTTCGATACAAAAATGAAAATTTGTGAATTCGCAAAGATGTTTGATCTACCGGAATTGACGGTCAGAACAATTATAAAAGGCAAAGAAAAAATTCTTGAAAATGTGAAAAATGCTCAATTTTTAAATTCAAGCATCATCCGTAAATGTCACGGTATTATCGCTGAGATGGAAACAATGTTAAAATTATGATGTGATAATCAAGTAAATGTAAAAAATTGTAAAATAATATAGGCCTAATTTGTTATATGTATATATTATCATCTAAGATTTTATTAAACATTTTTTTCTAAATTATTGTTTTCTTTAGTCTCTGGCCCCAATTAAAAATTATTTGTATGTATTTATATGCAAAATTATACCCCGACTTACGCGAATTAGACTTACGCGGTTACCGCTCGGTCCCACCTATCGTGTAAGTTTGGGGTATTACTGTATATGTATAATTTAATTTGAATTTTCCAAACTATGTAATAATAATTATTAATTGGTTCAAAAATATTTTGTGGAATAATTTTTGGGGAAATTTTGGGTTATGAAAATGTTCTGCATCCCTTTTTGTAAGTTTCATTGCACCACATTATTTCTTGTTGCCTGAAGACCNTTATGTACACACAATTTTGTTTATGAATATATATTTTTTACTACACCACATTATTTCTTGTTGCCTGAAGACCTCCTGAAGTGACCAATTTTTTCCACATTTGAGAGATGCCATTCATCACAAAACACTGACATTATATCAGAGTGACAAGTGGAAAATACATCATGAGAATGCACACAGTCTCTTGCATCACACAGGTATAACAGTCATCCTCTTCACCAGATTTTGTTGTCCTGGAATTTTTTTGGAGAAAGTGCAGTTGAAAGGAAAAGATTTCAGGAAATTTGAGAGATTCAAACAAATCTAACAAAGAAAGTTTTTGCTACTTCCAAAAAAAAAACAAGCACTGTTTCTACTGTTAACTCAAAAAATGTTTAGAATGAGATTACATCTGAGTATCCTCTTATAAGTATACAGTTGACTCCCTATAACACGGGTTCCTATAGTTCGGATTCCTATATCATGGCAAAAAAATTGCAACAGTATTCGTACAAACATGCTAAAAAACTCATATAATTTGGTAAAACGTCATCGTCGACTCATGTCACGACAGGATTAATCAAACCTAGACCAATAGCAGATATTGTACAAACCGTTAAGTTTATAATTATCCCCTTTAGTTCCTCGCCCCAGTTAACTCGGGCAGGTTACATAGCGTTACAGAAAACTTGGTCCTTTCACCCCTAAAAATTTTTTTCTTCAGTTTTTGGATGTTTTTCAGGTCTCCAAATTTTTTCAAAAAATTTTACCCACGCGAAAAAATTTTATCACGATTTTAATCTACTTTTAATGATGCATGATTAACAATTAATTGTTTTTTAATGGGAGTTTGATATCAAATTTCATTCATCATTCTAAAGTTCTAGTGCACGGATTTTCCTTCGGTAAAGTTATTTAAAGCTACTTTCTGATATCAAAAACAACCTCCAATAATTTTTTTAATTAATATATTTTATTATATATACGTTTAATTAAGTCAGAGGGTCGGAAATTGCAATAAAAATTTGAATTTTTTAAAAATATTTAAAAATATATGGTCAGCTAGTATTCACCCTACTATAAACCCTTCTCCTCCCGAGACTTCTGAGAATGTCCTGGGAAATCCAACACTAGCTGTTCTCAAGGTCATCCAGCTGTAAACACAATGACTCATCGCAGAAAGACCAGACAATGGAAAATAAAGTTTGGAGCTTTTTCTTCAAAATTAACGCATTTCTTTTGTTTTTTTCAGTTTTAAGTATTTTTTTATGTTTAATTACATTAATATTAAAAATTGGTGGAAACTAAAGCGATTAAACGAGCAGCGGACCTACTAAAAACCATTTATTATTTAACGTCCATAAAAATTATATTTATATGAATGATGTCTCCAAAGTTCAGCGAATTTTTCGCAAAAAAAAAAAACATTTATCAGGAAGCACGTGAGCGCTATTCGATGACAAGCTCTACGACGAAAACAAGCTTAAGCAATGGTGTAGTCGAACGGTGCACATTCGGTAAGTAATCCTACAATTTTTTGTTTATAGCATAGTTTACATGGATTATTCCCAAAAAATTATACATATTTTGGAAATGTTGAGTCAAATTAGTCTAGAATCGATTAATTTTATGGAAGAAAACTTTCAAACAGCAGTAGTCCGTAAACTGCATATGTGCCGAGCTGTGATTGGCTGGACTCGTAGAAAATGGATTCATAAAAACCAGAACGTATCTACCGTGTTATAGGGGGGCCTACTGTATTAAAGATTTCAATGCACTTTTGCATGGTTATTCTGGGACCCTAAAAAATATCCCATGTAAAACCATAGATTCTACTTTTTCATTTTATTTGAGAAAATTACAAGTTTAGGTCACAACAATGGATTGCTTTTGGACCCAGGCAGGAAATTACTTCTTATTTCAATATATACTAAAATTTCATATAAGTTTAGTATGTCCAAAAATTGATAGTTTTCATTAAAACTATGTTTCTTTATTTCAGCTAAAAACTTGAAATACTTCAGATGTTTGATAGTTGACAAATGGCAGTTGTAATTGACGAAGATAGATCACTTGCCAACAGATTATATTCATGTGTTTGTGCTCATCAGAAGTTTTTGTTTTCTTTTTTTAGTTTGGTTTTAATTTAACTTTTTATTTCTCACTATAAACTATGATGATTTTCAGCCAACTACAAAATTACACTCCTTGTTTGTAAGTACAGTGGTACCTTGGTACTCAAACTTAATCTGTTCCAGAAGTCTGTTTGATAACTGAACAAATTTTTCCCATAAGGAATAATGTAAATTAAATTAATCCATTCCAGACCCACAAAAATACACTTATAAAAATCATTTTAACTAGAATTTAACACAAATTTAACAATAAGTTTACGAGCCTTGAAGCACAATCATAAAAAACCAAAAATACCTATACCTAATACAGTGACAAAATATACCTATTAATTTTATTGAGTTGAACAAACTTTTTGTTTATTTTTAATAGCTGTTGTTACTTAACATAGATGTGTGATTTAATTATAACAGCTGTAAAATTTAACATATTGTTAATGTGAAATGGTATTCTTTGTTTAGAACAGTGTTTTTCAACCTTTTTTATCTCATGGCACATTTTAAACCTATAATTAAATTCCCATGAAAAAATCTCTGATTTAAAGTTGTTTGTAAACATTCTATTGTTATATTACTTGCCACTTAATCTAATTTTTTTTTGGTCTATATTTTTTGTGAATTAAATAAAACCATATTGTTGTTCCTTAAAACAGCTGCAGGTTACAACAATAGTTATTTAAATTAATAATTTTCATTTACATTTCATTTTCATTTTAAATGCAAATTAACATTAAGTCTTAACTTGCATTTAAAACTGGAATGATAATTACTTTTAGAAACCTGCCCAATGTCCCGCTATTTCTAAGTTTAAGCTATTTCTAAGTTTATTGTCCATATTAGTTTAAAATAAATTAAACTAAATATGGACAATTATAACTATATTTTTGATTTAAATGAAATAACCCAGTGTTATGCACATACAATTTTGTTTATGAATATATATTTTTTACTACATTATGCATATGTTTATTTATTATAACAATGAAACACTCATATAATCAATTTTAAAAGGTTTTAATTTTGACATGTACACTTAGTGTTCTTTGGGCTCCTTTCAAAAATAATTTATTTAACAACCTTCAAAAACTTTCGTGGTATACCTATGATCCTCTCACGGCACACCAGTTGAAAATCACAGGTTTAGAAGCTTATTTTGAACTTTTTACTTAATTTTTGTTCAAACAAAACATTAAGTCATAATATCTGCAGATGAAATGCATATCCAGCTTATTATTCTTTGAGTTTCTGAAAGGATATATAATCTCATACAAACTGTAAAAAGTTCATAATGTGTATGAGGAAGATGCTCCTAAACTTTGAACACTCAAATGTGATTTTAAAAATTCTATTCTGGAAATTCCGAACTGAAATGCAACAATTCACAATAAAAGCGCAAAAGCTGTTGATGAAGAAACATTGCAGGAATAAATTAAAAATCAACACACAAGAATTTGTGAACTTGCAATAAATCTTAATGTGCTACAGACACACACAGTTGCAAAACATGATGATTGGGTTCCACATAAATTAAGTGAAAAAAACAAAATGAATTGAGTATAATTTTGTCGAACAAAGATAGACAACTCTAAGGTTTCATTTCATTTTTAAATTAGTTACTCATTTTTATAATAGAAAAGTTTTTTTATAAATGACGAAATTAAAGTTAAAGTAAAAATATTTGTTCTAAACCAAAAATTTGTTATAGCAGGTCATGTTTGTTCGGTCAAGTATAGAGCAATTTTTTCCTGAACATGTGTTTGAAATATCAAATTTTCTGAGTTTAAAACAGTTCAAGTATCAAGGTACCACTGTAAAAGTTTTGTGTTGTACATGATTCATGAAATGGGCAGATATGAATAGGTACAACTACTTTCTTGGACCCAAATTATAGTCCTAATTGGACTCAAAGTCATACTTTCCAAGTGTACACTACTGTGTCAACCACAAGATGTTTATTTTTTTAGGCAGTTGAAAAATTTTATAGCAACTCCAAAACAATCTGATGTTACTCCAAGGAAATTGAGAGCGCTACACTGGGCACATCCTCTAAAAATTCATGCACTGGTATATAATCAATTACAGGTACTTTAATGATATATTGTTACGTGCCCGATACCCCTCACAATTAAAAACAGAAAAAAAAACTCTTTTCTTTACAATTAAAACACACATCATTAAGTGTGGTTGTGGCAAGATTCCTATGTTTATTTGGTGCACATGTTGTAGAAAAAAAATGCATGCTTTTATGACAACTACCACCCACAATATACGTAAAATTTTGCCAGAGAACATTGTGAATGAGTAATGAGAATTATATATATAATTCTCATTACTAATTATATATATATATATATTATTCACTACCTTCAAAATTAACCCCTTGTTTGTAAGTAAATTATTTGGTTGAAAATAACAATAAAATAAACTATGATGATTTCAAGCTAATTTGGTTATTTTTTTTTATTTCTCACTATAAAGAAAACAAAAAATTCCAGTGGGGTTGACACAAGTATAGAATCTGTGAATGAGTGATCAACTTGATTACAACTACCACTTGCTGACTATCAAACACTTGAGGAATTTCAAGTTTAGAATTAAAGAAAGAAAAAAAAAAAAAAAAGCTAATTTCCTCAAAAACTGTCAGTTTTTGGATGTAATATATAATATATTTATATTACGAGGTGCATTCAAGTTATAACCCCTCCAATTTTTTTTCTTAGGACTGGAAACAGATATAAACATGGGTTTGTTTTAAAATACGCGTGCACTTGTGAATGCATGACAGAGATGGCAGCACTATAAGGTACACAGAACACTAGCGGCAGCAGCAAGAGTGAAGACTGTTTTTGATACTTAAAATGGTGATGTTTTCATTACAAGAACAGNAATTAAAAAAAAAAAAAAAAAAAAAAAAAAGCTAATTTCCTCAAAAACTGTCAGTTTTTGGATGTAATATATAATATATTTATATTACGAGGTGCATTCAAGTTATAACCCCTCCAATTTTTTTTCTTAGGACTGGAAACAGATATAAACATGGGTTTGTTTTAAAATACGCGTGCACTTGTGAATGCATGACAGAGATGGCAGCACTATAAGGTACACAGAACACTAGCGGCAGCAGCAAGAGTGAAGACTGTTTTTGATACTTAAAATGGTGATGTTTTCATTACAAGAACAGCGTGTAATCATTTGTTTTCTCTATTTGAGTGGTGTGACACTGATTGAAATTCATTGCCAGTTGAGTGAGACATGTGGTGATGGTGTCATGGATGTGTCTAATGTGTGTTCATGAGTGTGACAGTTCAAAGAAGGCAGAACATCATGTGACAACAAACCAAGGAAATCTCAGCCTCTCACCAGCTGGTCTAACAACATGATCAAGTGAGTGGAGAAAGTTATTTTGGAGGATCGCTGAATGAGTGTGGAACACATCGCCTCCAAAGTTGGCATTTCCATGGGATCTGTGCACACAATCCTGCATAAAGACCTGAAAAGACCAGCACATTGGGTGAACGTGACACTGCAGTTTCTTTACAACAACAACTTTGAAGTGATTTCTCATGCTCCCTACTCACCTGACCTGGTTCCTAGCAACTTTCGGCTGTTTCCAACAATGAAAGACACTTTCCATGGTCACACATTCACTAGCTGTGCTGCTATTGCATCAGCGATTTTCCAGTGGTTAAACCAGACTCCTAAAGAAGCGTTCGCAGTGGCCATGAAATCATGGCATCAACATTGTGAAAAATGTGTACGGCTGCAGGGAGATTACATCAAGAAGTGACACAAGTTTCACAGTTTTCATGTGATTAGTTTGTGAGAAAAAAAATTGGAGGTGTTATAACTTGAATGCACCACATACAACCAAAAAATTACTTGTCATTTCAATATCTACAATTTTCTGGGTCCAAAAGCAATCTATCATTGTGATCTAATGTTGCAATTTTTTCAAATAAAATGCAAAAGTGGAACCTACAGCTTTACAGAGGATACGTTTTAGTGCTCCAGATAATCATACAAAAGCTTGTTGAATTCTCTGTTTTGAAGTGAGAGGGCCTTATTCTATCATTGCTAAGCAAACTTTGTATTTATATTTCAGTTCTAACCCATCAATAACTACTTTGTGCTTGGGAGTCAACTTACACAGCAGAAGTAGATGTAAACTAAAATCCTGAGATTAACTCACATACAGCATATTAGATAGTTTTAAATGTTTTAATAGATCTAAAATTAAAGTATATCCTAATATGTTATTTCTTCTTATGAGATCAACTAAATAAATAATTATTTAAAAAATTTAATAAATAAATAATCAAGATACTACACCATTGCATTGTATTAATTCATATTAATATTTGTTGTTAAGTTCCATCGAGTCGTCGTCGACTCCTGGTGACTTCATGGACATGTCTTCTCCATCTTGATCTTTCCCTTGTTGTCTCTCGTAGCTCATCCAGCTTCATTTCTGTGACTTTTTCTATTTCTTCTATCCATCTTATCCGTTGCCTTCCCCTCTTCCTTCTACCTTCCACTTTTCCCAGCATAATAGTCTTCTCTAGGGAAACTTCTTTACGCATCACATGTCCAAAGTAGGTCAATTTTTGTTTTAAGATTCTTGACTCTAAGGAGAAGCTTGGCTTAATTTTTTCTAAAATTGAGATATTTGTTTTCTTTTCTGTCCATGGAACTCTAAGTAATCTTCTCCATACCCATAATTCGAATGCATCTATCATTTTTCTTTCCTTTTTCCTTAGAGTCCAGCTTTCACAGCCATATAATGTTACAGGGAAAACCATTGCTTCTACAATTCTTTTCTTAGTATGAATGGAAATGTCTTTATCTTTCATTATCTTGGTGAGATTTGCCATGGCTGTTCTGCCAAGATTAATTCTCCTCCTGATTTCTCCTTCACAACTTCCATTCCTTTCTATCTTTGAGCCCAAAAGTATGTAACTTTCTACCACTTCAATTCTTTCACCATCCACAATGAAATCTTTTAACTCTTTAGTTGACATTACTTTAGTTTTCTTTACATTTAGCTTCAAACCAAATTTAGCACTTTCTTCTTTTACCCTTATGATAAGTTTTTCTAAATCTGCTTTGCTTTCTGTCAAAAGGGTGGTATCATCTGCATATCTTATATTATTAATAGTTTCGCCTCCAATCTTGATACCAATGGACTCTTCATTTGTAGTAACCATTCTCATGATATATTCAGTATATAAGTTAAACAGATATGGAGACAAAATGCAGCCTTGTCGCACCCCTTTCTCAATTTTAAAGCATTCAGTTTCTCCGTATAGAGTTCTTACTTTTGCTTCTTGTTCATTGTAAAGACTCATCAATAAAGATATAAGGTGTTCAGGAATTCCCATGCTCCTGAGTACTTTCCATAACTTGGAGTGATCCACACAATCGAAGGCTTTACTATAGTCTATAAAACAAAAGAAGGCGTCCTTCTGGTACTCTTTTGCCTTTTCTAGAATCCATCTGATGTTGCTAATTTGATCGCGAGTTCCTCTTCCCTTTCTAAATCCAGCCTGTTCCAGTGGCAATTCTCTTTCTAAATATGGCTCAATTCTCTTCTGTATTATTTTTAACAGAATCTTACTTGCATGGGGAATTAGTGCGATTGTTCTATAGTTGGAACATTCTCTTGCATTGCCATTTTTTGGGATTGGTATAAAAATGGATTGCTTCCACTCCTTTGGCCAAACCTTCTTTTCCCATATTTGTTGGCATAGCTTTGTTAGTATTCTAATTCCTTCCTCTCCAGCTGCTTTGAGCAGTTCCACTGGAATTCCGTCAGTTCCTGCTGCTTTCCCAATTGAAATTTGGTTGATTGCCCATTCCACTTCTTCCTTCAAAATTGATGGTTCCAAAGTAAAATGTCTTCCTTCAATTATTTCTTCTATATTATTATCTGCTTTATAAAGCTGTTCTGTATATTCTTTCCATCTTCTCTTTATTTCACTTTCTTCCATTAGATCTTTTCCATGTATGTTCTTTAAAATACCAAGCCTATTATCATATTAATATACCCATCCATAGTTTGAGAACTATGGACAGGTAGGAAGTTTTGTTGTAAAATTCAAGAGGTAATAAAATATCACTTGACTAAATATTTTAAAAGTATCATGCATCACACATGCATGAGTGAAACTAGCTACTGATACATTTCAAAATTCCTCAATGAGTGAACTGTCACTGATCTGATCACTCAAAAATTTCACAGCAAAATTGTTTATTTATAAATAGTACACAAACATTTTAAGTGTACTATTTATAAATAAACAATTTTGCTGTCATTCATTCATTTTATCCAATATCTTTTCCTTTAAAAAATATAAAATATCTCTAAATTCAAAAATTTTTTGACCTACAAATGAGGAATTTCATGTTCCTATTTTTGTTTGGTCTTCTATATATTCTATCATCACACTTTGTTTTATATTCTTTATAAAACAAAGTGTGATGATACTACAATTCTTTTACATTTGTATCAGTGGTGAAGTATCATATTACTTACTATATATAACACACCAAAAAAACACTATATTTTACAAAGTAGTGTCTTTACTGTCAACTATTAAGTTTTAATTAAATATTCAATTCATTGTAATTAGAAATTGTATATCCAATAGTAAATTCCTTTCACAATATATTCAATAATCAACTAACCTGTACATAGTTTCTGCCTCAACATCTCCAAACCAAACTTTAAGATTCGGAGTGAAATTTTCTCCAGCTAATTCTAACATAGCCACATCACCACCACCATTTAGCTGTTCAGTAAAGAAAAAAAATATTTATTTAATATAATTTTTGTCATTTTCTTCTTGAACTGTACATAAAGTATGGTAAAACACTAGAAATATAAAAATTTACTAATTATTGTTAGAAAAACAAAATATTTAGTAGGAGATTAAATTAAAAACTGGATAAAAATTTAAAATTTCTAACAAAATTTATTTAAATATTTTTGGGATCAAATTTAAAAAGAAAATTATAATTTTTTTATTGAAAAACATTAAAAAAATAAATAATCCAATAAAAGTGTCAAGATTATTTTCTTTCAAGATCTACAACTTAAGTTATTAATTTTTTTTTGTAATAACTGAATTTATATCCAGTATTTAACTATACTGGATATAAATTCAATTTTAAATGACACTAATATTTATTTTACTGAAGAAACAAGTTAAAATTTATATATGTATATCATTGTAAAATTAAAAATTTAAGAAAGTGTTTGTTGAAAGTTTTTAGAATATATATTTTTTCAAATACTGTATACATTTACTTCCCAGAAAAAATTATTTTACAGATTTACAAACAGGAGCTATGGAATTCATAATGTTCAGGTAATATTTAACTTCATACTATGCATTTAGGGGATAACACAGCCATCATGCATTTAATATTAATTTCACTACATTATATATAAAATAAATTGGTATGTTTAATTCAAGTTATGACTATGCTTAACTACA
Organism: Centruroides sculpturatus; assembly: GCF_000671375.1. Classification (NCBI taxonomy): domain Eukaryota; kingdom Metazoa; phylum Arthropoda; class Arachnida; order Scorpiones; family Buthidae; genus Centruroides; species Centruroides sculpturatus. The sequence goes on along the minus strand of NW_019384406.1, from coordinate 295,382 downwards.
TATATATCTCATATAAATGTTTCACTATTATAATGCAATATCCTTACACCATTTTATTATTATTTTCTCATATTTAGAAACATACAAATTATAAATTTAATTAATAATGAAATAAAAAAAAAATCACTTCTACTTTATGAAATAGAAACTACATAAAAATTAACACAATTACAACTTTGTGTTTGTCAATATTATAAATATTTAATTTTGATACAAAATATTAAAAAGTGAAAACAACAAACACAAATCTTGAAGTTTGGACAATATCTAATAATCTATGTACCAATGCATCCTAATTTTTTAATCAACCTATAAATTTTACAAGTATATGATTGGCATTAGCATTCCCATACTGCAATTTACATATTTATTGGTTTTAGCTTAAAAACAAGCTTTAAAAAAACAATAAAACTAAAAATCAAAAAGTGTTGATTTTGTTTTTCCTCTTATCTGCCTTTTATCAGAGACAAAGAACTTACACCAAGAATACTCAAAACAGAAGAAAAAACAATAATTTATTTTTCAAAAACAGCTCTGCATTTTGGGTGAATCTTCTACAAATATTGTCATCATGCTCTTCATGCTTTTTCCATTTATTTTCCTGTTCATACACCATCAAATGCATAGCTTGTTTTTTTTTTATATTTTACACAGATTACTTTTTATATAATTTTATATTTACTTACATGTAGACTATGAACCACTGGTACAGGCGTCACAGGAGTCTTAACAGCACCCATTCCTTCATAAAAAGTATATTCAGCTTTATCAGTACTAATAATGGTCCAAGAAGCACCATCATTAATCATTTCTTTGTTTAATTCTTTTGGACAAGGAGTAGCCTTAATAGAATGTGTAATTATAAGCATATATCATTACATTAAAATTTGTATAATAAAATATTAATATAAAGTAAATACATACATGGAACTGTATTATTCTTTCCTGAGATAGACATAGATACATTCTTTCAGTATCTTTCATATAAAAAGCACATTTATGAAGTTGTGACACAGGATCATCTGCATCTAGGAGAGCAGTTTGCTTGTCTACTTTTCTAATAATCTATTATTATAAACAAACATATTTCAAAAAACAGAATTCAGTACAGTGCTTTAAGAGTTAAAAAATTAAAGTTCATACCAAACGAGGCAATGCCATTCCTGTAACTGAACATACAAGTTTTACAGTTGAACCATAGTGAATATAGCCATCTCGTACTGTGAATTCTTCTGATTCTGATTCATTATCATCCACTGAAAATTTTAAACAACATTTAAATTACCTTCAATTATATTATGGATTAAAATGTCTAGACTAACTTTGAAAATTAAGTGACAGAAATATCTACTGCTACAATCCATGAAATTTTTGTTGACTGAATACCATATAAAATTTTTTTTAAATGGAAATAGTAGTCTAAAAAATATGCAACTTAAATACATATTTATAGTTAGATAAAGTAATTTAATATAAGATTAGGAAAGGAATGGCATAGAGAAAAGTCTCATTCATTTTAAGAAACTAATTGTATAAAAACTTTACTAAATATTCAGTTATTCTCAAAGGTGTGAAAACTGATAGATTCAAAACATTGTCACTTGCTTTTAGAAAATGTTGAAATGTTCATGTCTTCGTTATTATTGCAATAATGATTTTTAAAAATGCACACTTTTCCATTTCAAAATAAAAACTGTTAAAAACTGCTAAAAATTCTGATACTTTTTAACATTTGTTATTTTGTGGTACTTTAAATATTAACAGTAGTACTTTAAATATTTATTGTTCAACAGCTTTTAAATTTCATTAAGATTATATCTTCAAAGAGGAAACTGATAGGAATATAACAAAATAATAAAAAAGTTGTCTAAATTTTATATAAAATATATATACAGTTCTTAACAAATAGGTTTAAAAAATAGTTTCTTACTTTTTGTTATTCATATTCTTCCTATAGTATAAATCTTGACCAAGACATTAAAAATGTGTTTATGTAGTGAAATTAAATAAAAAATGTCAACAGTATATAAAATTAAAAAGGATTATAATTGATATTTTCAAAAATATTAATGATTCAAAAAAAAATATTTGTAACTGTATTGAAAAGATTCTAGTTTTAAATCATTAAAACTTATATTAGAATTAAGAAAAATATATGTAAAGCAAGAATATGTAAAACAGAAACAATTTAACATATGGTTGCATAAAAAATGCAAAAAAGATGATGTTTGAAGGTACTGGCTCACAATAGGACTAAGTAAACAAATAATCCATGTTTCATATGAAGAAAGAAATAATCAAATAGAATTGCAGGGAGAATTTATAAATAGTGTGATGAATATTCAGATTAAAAATTATACATTAGCATAACACGATTAATACACTGAATTAAACATTTAACAAAATATGAAATAGCTATTAAGTATTTTTATAAATTAAGATATATACTGGGTATTCCCCTCAAACCTCTGTAGTTTTAAATTGTGTAAAATTCATTTGTGCAGACAGAAAAATGAAGTATGTCAGAAAATGTTGGTCAATACTTAATACTTCTTAATACTTTCATTGTATATGTGAGAAAAGGCTGCCCTGCTATGTGATCCAGATCATTAGAGTGGTTGAGGCAGACTCATTCCTTGGCTTGTCCAATCATCTGACATCATCCCCTCTGAACATTTTTCTTTAAGAATATGCCACGGATCATGTGGATGATACAAAAGTACCAGATACTAGCTCTGCTTACAATAATCATGGATGCTTTGACAAATTTGACTCCTGACAATTAGCTTGGACAGGGGCTGAAATCAAGTACAGAGTGTAGATTATATCACATCATGAATATGTGGCACATGAATTAATTTAATGTAACTAACTTTTTCAAATGCACTTTCTATTACAGTGCTATATGCACATTTTCTTCAAAAATTAATCCACAAAATTAGGGAGGTTTGAGGGAGAACATCCTGTATATTACTATTAAATAATTAACTTTATATTTGAAATTAATACTCACAAAGGTGAATAGTAAATGCTCCCCATTGTGTTGAACTGGCATGAAAGTTGCCATTTTCAACATGTAAATAACGAGTACTAACTGTTTGTGATCTTAAACGGTTAAAGAGTGCTACTTTTGTGCCAGATGCAATACACACTATAAAAAATTAAAAACTGTCAAAAAATGTATTTAAGTTTTAATTGAAAATAAATTAGAATAAGAAAAGTAAGTTATCAAATACACTCACAATCAGCATTTTTCAAAGACTGTTTCTTTTTAGAAGGTTTTGATATTACTTTAATTCTTTTGCTATGGAAAACACCAATATCTTCTCCATTACCATAAAACATTTTTACAGAAAGCATGAAATGTTTTCTTTTATCAGAATCACTAATGTACAATGTTTTAGCAGCACAATAATTCTGAAAAATACATTAATTATAATTTATAAATAGTGATAATTAAAGTAATCTTAAAAAAAAAAAAACAACTTTTAATAGTGTGACAGAATTCTAACAAATACCTAATATTTTTGTTATTTACAGTGTGCTTCAAAAATCTTAACACAAGAAATGTGCTTTCAGATTCTGAAGAAGACTATATATATTGACAATGACAACACAAGTGAAAACTAACATTGCAAACAAACATTTGTTACCTTGTTAGTTTACTGTATTCTGCATTCTGCTTCCATTAAAATAATATATGTGTGCTAACATTTTTTGAAGCATTCTATTATGAAATATTTTGATTAAACTAAGTAATGATTATTTGTTGTTTTAAATATTATCTAAATGATAAAACATTTTTAAAACTTCTATCATCAAAGCTGAAATCAGAAAAATGCTATTTACAGTAGGCCTTCAAATTTGACAGAGTATGGATTTAACAGATAAAAAAAATTTGTTCTAAAAGAAAAATTATAATCTGTTTTTTATTTATAAATAAAGAATGCTTAATTAATTAATTTAATTAAAAGGTTAGTCAATAAGTATATATATAGATTTTATATATATAGTTTAGATTACTCAATGTTGTTTTAACATTTATAAAATAAATATTAAAAAAATATACATAACAAATAAATAAATAAATAAATAAATATTAATATTTGTTAAAACAACATTGAGTAACTTAAACTCACTGTACAGGATTTTTTAAAGTATTTTTATACACATTATAACATTTTAATACATCCTGTACATTTTAAGTTTGTTATTAATAAAGGCTTTTAAAATACATTCTATTTAATGGATTTCAGCAATAGCAGACATCTCTTTTCCTAATTAGTTCCTTAAACTGAGAGCTTGCTATATATAAAACAACAAATATTTTGACTTATTCAAGTGGTAATTTTTCATGCAAGACTTTCAAATTAAGAACATGATTAATGTAATCATAATTTGACAACTTCACAAATATAACTAACTTCCAATTATACAAAAAGCACATTCTTTTTAGTTTGTCCTATGATCATTGAGATTTGGTATTGGAGTGAATGACCAAAAAAATTTTTTTGCAAAATTATATATTATTTTTGCAATGTATATTATTCTATCTACAATTAAATTATTCTTAAAAATTCATCATTCAAATTTATTTTTTAATGCATTTGGTCCAAAAATGATTTATGTTTTATTACTAATAATACAATATAGCTTTATTTAATAAACCAGCAAAGATATATAATAATAAAGGCAACAGCCTGTCACTGTAGAGGATTCCAGAAATTTTTGATGAACAACCTGTTCTGGATGTGTCAGACTCTATCTTTACTTCCTAGCCATCCCATTGTGGACATGGTTAAACCCACAATGAGTCTGAAAAAATGTCCTCTTAGTGCTCATAGAGCAAAGAGAGTAAAAAAATTTATTATTATTAAAATTAATTTGTAGACTGATTATTCCATATAAAAATGTGTTGATTATATATAAAAAATAAAAGAAAATCCTTCACTATCAGCATAATCATAAAATAACATAATAATTTGTTATAAACTTTTTATTTGATCTTGATTTTATGTGTGTTTAATAACTAATAAATTTTTATAAAAATATGCAAATAAAGGTAACACTCAACTTAATAATTGGTTAGTAAGGTTATAATATACTTTTAAGATTACAAAAGTTAAGCACAAGTTACATAATACAAGTTAAGCAGTTAATAATGGAAGTTCTGTACAAAGTGTTAAAAAAAAAATTATAGTCTTTTACTAATATACAAAAACTACTTTTTGTAGTATGTTAAAATGCATACAGCAATATTTGGAAACACCAAAAGCATAGATTAAACTGAAAATAGACAATAAAAATTGACTTTTTGATATTACTGAAATTAAAACTGGCATAAAGCATCACTGCACATTTAACTTGCAATTTTTGTTTGTTGGCTGAAAATGTATGAACATCTGAATTTTCATTTTGATGTATGTAAAATGAGTTAGGAATATCAACTTTAGCTTTCATATATAGTACTTTATCTGAAAGTTAACTCATTAGAATTAGGCAGTCCTTAACCAATTTTTGGATAATTAATGGTAAAAGTTTTCAAGTACAGTGGGTGATCAGATAATGAACAAAGTCTTGGAACAAATTATGTTCGCTAACCAATCATCCACTGTCGTTATGCAATTTAAGTTTCTTTAAATGTATTAATAATGCCATGTTGTATAATAGTATATAGTATATTTTACTATATTAAAAACAAAAATGCAAAGATATTTCAATCTGTCTTGAAGAGAAAATTAATACCATAAAAAGTAAAACAAAAATAAAAATGCATTCGTTTTTTCCCATGAAAATTTTTAATAAACTAAAAGCAACAGTAGAACAAAGATTGTAATCTTTAAGTAAAATAAATTATATTAATAATTTATATTACTATTATTACTACAAATTTCTTTCATATTTTGAAATTTTTAAATAAATGAAAAATATTGGAATTATAAATCAATGTATTTTAGAATAGCCCAAAATTCATTAAATATAATAATATTGGGTTGTTCGAAAAGTAATTTCGTTTTTTTTTTACCGCTAGATGGATTAGTTGTATTATCGCAGAAACAAACGGCAACCAGTTGTTGGAAACACAAAAGGGTATTTATTCACCCAGAGAACATACAACTATTGCAGCTTGCAGTACGAGAACAAGAACCACTCTCAACCTGAGAGCTCGCTGTTATATACTACAGAGACATGGTAGATATATGTAAATACTAACAAATTACCATGTGTTCTCAGACCGGGAGAACGTACCAACAAAAAAAAACCTGCATCAATGAGGTTTGAACCAAAGACCCTCACTCAATAGGCGAAGACGCTGACCCCTACACCATGAACGATACAGTGGGAAGAGCGAGCCGCGGCAGTATTTTTTCTGCCATTTTCATTCTAAACCATATTATCATTATATATTTTGACAGCTAGCATTTTAAGGCTTATTCGTAAAAAATTTTGTTTGATTTCGTGCAATTGTTTATTTTTTATGTCCCATCAAATATGGAAGATCAAAAGCAGCATTTTCGGCATATTTTGCTCTTTTATTACCGAAATGGTAAGAATGCTGTTCAAGCAAGAAAAAAATTGTGACATGTATGGAGAAGATGTATTGACAGAACGACAGTGCCAAAACTGGTTTACAAAATTTCGTTCTGGCAATTTCAATATTGAAAATGCACCACGTTCTGGATGGCCAGTTAAAGCCAATGAAAACAAAATAAAGGTACTGATTGAAGCAAACTGCTGAATAACAACACGTGAAATCATTAAGAGATGAAATCTGTCAAATTGAACTGTTTATTATTACTTGAAACAAATTGGTTTCATTTCAAAGCTTGATATACGGGTTCCACATGTTCTTAAAGAGAGATGCTCTCTTTGGTTGGATTTTAAGAAATTTTTTTTTTGGAGCTTTTACCAGACAATTTAACAATTGATTTGAAAGTGTACTGCCATCGAGTAAACAAATTGAGTAATATCATCAAACAGAAAAGGTGGCAAAATTGATCAACAAAACAGGTGTAGTGTTTTACCACGATAATGTCAAATTTCACACAAGTTTGGTAACTTGTCAGAAACTGTTATAATTTAGATGAGACCTGCAATCACACCAACCATATTCGCCAGATCGAGCACACTCAAATTATTACTTGTTCCAGTCTATACAAATTTTTTTTAACTGTAAGATATTTACTTGAAATGACAATGACAAAAATCACTTGGATCAGTTTCTTGTAAGCAACGATCAAAACTTTTATGAATGTGAAATCATGCTACTACCAGAAACGATGACAAAAGGTATTTGACCAAAATGGTTGATATATAATTCAATAAAATATTTATTTATTATAAAAATAGTGTGTTTTTTTCCACAGAAAAAACGAAATTACTTTCCGAACAACCCAATATACTGCTGAGAAAATATTACCATCAAAATATTATACTTTATTATTAATCATTTCAGCAAAAGATTGAACATACCTTGCCATTGAAATCAAGTTGTTGCATTTCTTGGTCTGAATTTCCAATGCCAATAAAAGCACATAATTGCGCACCTTGTTCTATTTCTCCATCACGTATCATTTGTTCTTGCTTTTTCCTCCAACCATCACCCAAAAGATAAATACATGGAGGGGGGCAGAAAAACCTGTAAAATTATAAAGAAAATTAACTTAATATTTGCATATAAAAACTTATATGCAAATAATACATAAATCATATATATACATTAAATTAATAGATATTTCTCTTCAATACAGTTTTCACTTTAACCATATTAATTATAATAGCTCTTTCCCTTTCTAAATGTGTGTTTATATTATTAACCACTTTGCCAAAGGATATATATGATCTAGAACAATATTTGATATACAAATAGTATGGGATTATATTTCCCAAAGTTTTTAAAAATTTATTCGGTTTCCTTGAAGATGCACAAGCACATTTAAGTTTTGTACTGTTTTCTCTTCTCCAATTAGAATGATTTTGCATTTGTATGCTTTGCTATGTATATAGTTAATTGATTTAACTTGAATAAATAATTATCAACAATTCCAACATAAATAGTAACATCGAATAGTTTATTAAACAGTCAGGTAACAATAAGTAAATTGAAGGATCACACTGACTACAAATACTATAATCACTTGAATATTTGGCTTAAAGTTAATTGTTGTATTAACACTTTTAAGATAAGTAATTAGCAACTTGTTTTAAAATTATATGCTAATACAATAGTTTTGTTTGATTTTTATGCATCAATTCTTTTTAAAATTAATTCTTCATAATTTGAGACACAGTAAAATTTAGATGTCCATGCTTTTAATAAATAATTTCATTTTACTGTAAAATTGCAGTAACTAATGCACCATATGCATGTAGTTGTGCAATGCTGGAAAAATCTCTCTAGTGCCTAAATGAATATTAAAGTTCTCTTTATAAGCATATACTTACAATAAAATCATATCACAATCTATAAAACTTGTACTGTTTTCTGAAAAATTATTATATTATTTATCATTATTATTATTAAAACCACAATTTCCAAAAGAAAAAATAATTGAATTCACTGTTCATCTGATACATGATTTAAAATTAAATAACAATTTCCATATTAATTTTTGTTTCTAAAGTAGATTTAATACTAAACAAATTACAATGATTTTATAAGTTTTTGCAAGAGTTTACAACAAACTAAAAATATGACATTATACTCTCTACATGTTGTAAACATAATTATAATAAATCATTCACATAAATTTTAATATGAAATATCTACCAGTTTTTATTATAAATTCTAATTAAACATAAGGAAAACTATTGAAATGTAAGAAAACTGTATTTCCCATGTATTTTTCTATATTGCAACATACTTTTGGTGAAATTATATATAATCTGATTTCTCATACTTGAGAAATTACAACTAAGAGCAAAATATTAAAGATATTTATTGGAAAACTTTAAACATTAATATTTGACATCCTACACAAAATTAATGCATAAAAGATTTGACAGAAATTTAACAACAGAAAGATTACATAGATTGTTATGCATTGTTAATTATTAAATAAACATCATATAATATACAGAGGTTTTGATTATTCATTCTGGTGTTATGTTTAATTTTGAATTATAAACAAAACTCAATAGAATGTGTTAGTGCAAACCAAAATATAACTTTTCAAAATTTATTACTAACCTTTTCTCATTACCATATGATTTTTGTGCAACTTTTGCATGAAGAATTACCAAAATCATATCTCCTCTCTCTCTCAAATATTTCTTCATGGCTTCCCTAAAAAAATATTTTCTAATTTTAACAAAATATTTGTATTTAATGTTTTTTCTATCATGTTTTGATTAACATTTATAAAATCAGTAAATAAAAAACAACAGTTTTCAAAAATATTGAACATGTAGTAAATATAAATAAATAACAACATAAAAAAATTTTAAATAAACATATCTGGTTTTCACTTCCTACCTTGTTAATCTTTGGTCTTTACGTCTGTAAATAAATAAATAAATAAATATATTTAATTGCACAAAATTTTATCATTTTAGTATGATTAAAAAAATTAAATTTAATTAAATTAACTTAATTAGTCAAAACACTAAGTAAATTATGACATTTTATTGAACAATGAGAAATAATAAAATATACAAAAAAAACTGTTATGAGAATATGATTATTTGTTGTACTGTACCAATGTGTATCATTATAAAATATTAATATCTGGAAACAAAGTAACTGGACAAATTATTTCTATAAAGTAATGAATAAATTATTTGTATAAATAAATATAAAGAATAGAACTAAGTAATTTGAAGAAAGTTTCTAATAATATTTGCTTAATGGTATAAATATTAAGGATAAATTTAATAATTGTAATACTTTATTATTATTATAAAAGTTTTAATATGATAAATGTATTGGTAATTCTATGTATTTTGATCAACATAAAGTTGTCTTAATGTTTTTGATTAATACAAAATTGTTTTTATTAATAATAATAAAGTAATCAATATAACTGTAAAAAAAATCAAAATTAACATTGCCAAATAATAGTTTTTATTTCCATGCAATTTTATTGAAAATTTGTGATGTATTTTTTCCTTGGCACTTTGCTTTACGTTTACCAATTAATTTGATTTAAAAAACTTATATTTTAGTAGTAAATAAAAATTTAAAATATTTGGTATTAGACAACAAATTAAATTTTATAAATATAACTGAAAATAATATCTTGTATAAATAGTGAATATTGACAGTTACTATTAATAAAATCACAATAACGTTTGATGCCTGATGGTAAAATCTGTACAAAGAAAATATAGATGTAATGTTAAATCAATTCTGTTCCAATTCTAAATATATCCAAATGTTCCAATACCAGTTCAAAAAATGTAAATCTTTACTTTAATAGAAGTTTATTATAAAAGGATTTTATTGCATTAATAAAAAAATATAATAAAATAGAATTTTAATACAATATGTATATATAAGAATGTATATGTAACTTATATTATTTATTGTATAATTTGTTATATAAACAGAGAGAGAGAGAAATTTAATCAAGTTAATAGGTAGACTATTCATAGGGATATTGTTTCTGCACATGATTGTCTCAAGATATAATTTCTGAATAGTGATTAGGATTAGATGATATTTATCAAAGATCCTTATTCTTCTTCTAAAAACTCAAATTAAGATTACAGAAACAAATTTATATACAATTCTTATTTATACATGGTACTTCTGAAATAAATCTATATTTCATATCCCAACAAAATACTTAACTGAATTTGAATAATAAGAAAATAGAATCTGCATCAGATATCAAGTATTTATACCAAAATGCAAATTAATTCTATTTATAAAGAAGAAAGGTATTCAATCATGAAAACTTATGTAGCCAATCATCCATTTTGTACTTAACTATTGCAAGAAAAGTTTAACAACAAGAAAATAGCATTCACATGTTTAATGAAAATTTAAAAATTGATTTCTTTACAAGCATCAATGCATCTGAAAAACTGAAGTTAAGCATGCAACATTCTAAAAAAGCTTTGTAATTTCTATGATTATTTTTATAAATGCTACAATACGAAACTTGCAAATTTTGTCACTTTACTTGATACCTCTATAGTTTAGCCCAGTTGTTTTCTATGGCATAAATTTAAATTTTGTTAAGCAGAAAAATTATAATATTGTAAATGGTGGTGATAGATAGTAAGACATTTAACTATATGCTCTCCAATTCATAAGTCTAAACCTGTAATATGGTCAATAAATACTTTACTTGTATAAAAAATAAGGCTTTGTTTTCATTAAATGCTAGCATTCCATCAATAAATTCTGTTTTCAACCAAATAGATTTTATAGATGCTCTGTATAAAAAATTATTTTTACCATGATATAAAACAATTTCTTCAATTTAATTTTCAACTCATATTCAATCACAACTCACTCCTCAATTTTAAATCAATAGGCCTATTTTGTTTGCATGTAGATTTTCAAAGTAATTTATAAATGTATTAATTCTGTTATTAGACTTATTTGCATAACATAAAAAGTTGAATGTTTACTCTCAAGCAAATAAACAATAATAAAATTGAAATTTAAAAAGAAAAATACAAGTTTATTGATGTAAAAAAATAAAATGCTATAGAAACTTTTCAGTATATAACTATCTGACTAATCTTCTCCAGTACTAATTTATCTGTTTTAATATCTTAAAGAAGTTTTCAATTTAAAATAGGTAGGTAGAAAAATTACTGAGATAGCTTACTGAGATAGCTTTAACTGTCTTCATTATATGAAAAAAAAAATTAATTTAAAAAGTTCAAATGATAGAAAAATAAAGAAGAAAAAGTTCAAACATAAGAAAGATAAATAACAATGTCTGTTTTTAATATTTTATCATTTGCTCTTTTATTTTTATAACATAAAAAACAAATTTTATATTTTGTTAATACACTTACTTATTTCGATGTCTGTCATCGACTGGTGGAGAAGGGGTAGGTAATGGACTCGGAGGAGCATGACCACGTCCATGTGCTAACATTGGAACACTTAATGCATTAGAGGAATTCAAAGATCCAAGAGAATGTTGATCTCCATTTACTTTATCATGAGATGTCATAGAACCAGAAATAAGTTGCATTGATGATTCTGGAAAAAAAATAAATAAAAATAATAATAATAATAATAATAACTTTTTACATCAATTTATTTTGTCATATCTGATCAGGCATGTAATTTTAATACTGTAATTTTCCAAAGACAAATTATTTTGTATAAAAAAAATGAATGCATGAAAAACTTTAATAAATCATATTCACTCAACATTCTACTTAAATAGAAATTTATGTAATGTAATTTAATTGTCTTGTAAACAGAAAAGTTACAAATCATATATTTAAAACTTGAAATGAAGTAAACTGTTATAGAGATAATTTAATGAAATTATAAGGAAATTGATAAATTAACCTCAATATTTCCATCATTCATAAATAAATTTTTTATGTAAATTGATTTAATGCACTTCAATTTTTAAATATTTATTTCTCTTAATTATTTCTCTCTATTCTAACACACACATTTTAAAATAGACAAAATTGTAAATTTTCATGTATTTTACAGAATTAGGTCTTTATACTTAAATAATTTTCTGCCTAAATCCTTTCATTTAATAAAATTAAATTTTAAAGTTAAAAAGCTGCAATTTTAAACTTATCAGAGATGATTTATTTATTTCTGTTTGTTAATTATATTTTGATTAAATAATAATATGTATCAGTATGACAGTTACTGATAATTTAACAGACTTTAACAACATTAAAAATAATCCCTCATCAAACCTTTTAACCAGTATTAAACAAGAGTAAAATTGACTGGTCTTCGTTCTAACGAATTTTAAAGAATAGTTGCTTGAGAAAGGACCCAGGGAGGGATCCGAAAACATTTGCATGTAATTTTACTCTTGTTTAATACCGGTTAAAGGGTTTGATGAGGGATTATTTTTGTATTTTAATCCGGTATTTGAAGATTCTTCATTTATAGTGAGTTATGCCGACTTATACATATCACAATATCGTCATAAGCCTTACTAAGGCTAGAGAGAGATTCTATTTTTTGAAGACCTGCAAAGAACTGCATGTATTTCCAATGTCCATTTATCACATTCAACTACCCCAGGGAAACGAACCGTTGATTTCCAAGTTCAGGTGGATGTGCATGAATAGAGCACTTAGAACCACCAGGAAACTAATGTATTCCAGNTAATAGAGAGGTTGAGGCGCACGTTTTAAACGTGTAAACATGTACGTGTGACATTCGGCACCGCTTTCCCATAAGCCTAAAAGTTTGACGATGGTGTCTGAAATGTCGAGCGTGATTCCACCGACTATCCAAACACCATTGTCAAACTTTTAGGCTTTCGGGAAAGCGGCGCCGAACGTCACACGTACACGTTTACACGTTTAAAACGTGCGCCTCAACCTCTCTAATAATAATAAACTAAATGAAATTAAATTAGCAGAATAAAAATTTCAATAACGGTTTTAGAAATGTAAGTTATTAATGAAAAATAAAAATTCATTATAGCTTCAAAACAAAAATTTTTTAACTTATTTTATTATATGCAAAGCAATTTATGAAAAGGTACCTTAAACCAAAAAAGTAAATTTTACCACAGAGTAAAAAAATGCAATCTAAATGTTGTTAAAATAGTCAACTTTTAGATTTCAATGTCAAATGTTACTAGTAATGTTTGGCAACATTTTAAACTATAATCATCATCTTATATATTCCTCTTAACCTGTAGGATAAGATGCATTCAAAAAATAAAAACTGATTTTTCCAACTTAAGGTACCTTTTTATATATTGCATCAAATTAGTTTATTTATATCATAATTGACGACATACAGGGCAATTCATAAAGATGGAAACACCCTATAACTTTGAAAATTGGAACAGGAAGTTATGTTTATAAACAAGAAAGTTTATAAAAATTTTCACTTGTCATTAGTAAGTACAACACAAAGAACATTTCTTTTGTTATGTTAAAGAAACTTCTCTGCATAACATTCATTCTTTGAGTTTGTATAAGCTATTCTGCACTGCTTATAAATGTAAGAAGTTGATTTATTGTTTCGCAATATATTCTTGGAGAAATTTAAGCAATAAAATTGATTTAAAGCATGATTTAGACCAATTTCATCATTCCCTACAACTTCACAATTGGAAAATTTGATGTATCTGCTACAGTAAATAAGATATTTGAATGCCCTTCAAAATGAGTTGAGGTCAATTAAAATGTCATGAATAGATTTGTCATATATGATTTATTAATGACAAGTGCCATATTTACAAATGTAACTTTCACATTTTCATCTTTTATAGGATGTTTTCACCTTTATGAATCAAATTGTATACTTAAAATACTATAATTATGTAATTTTTATAAGATTGCATTCATTTCATTTAGTTATAAATAATTTTATGTATATTTTAAAAAATTTTATTTTATATATTTAATATAAAACAAAAATGAAATTGGATAATTAAATTTAGTACCAATATTAGACATTGTAAATTATACTTGTAATGTCTATTTAATTTTAAGGATATGTAAGCTTTTCCCTTTTTAAATATATATCTAGCAATAAATGTTTTTTTTTAAACAATACACAATAAAGATATAGTACAAGATAAGGCATAGATAAGGCATAATAAGGCATAGATAAATGAGCAAGTAAAAAAAATGATAAAGTGAAGTGGAAATTTTTTCTCATAGTATTTTCGACACACCTGACAGACATCATAAGATGAATGCAAGAGAGTTCTTGCTACACTTTTCCAGTTTTTTTATATTTTAATCTGTTGTTTAGATAATCATCTTTCTGTTAACATACAGTTTTGTCATTTTAAATGTAATTATAATAGTTATCAATCCTAAATACAAAGAATATCTAGATTCTTGCTTAAATGAAATATTTATTATAAGTTCATTATCTCTAATTTATTATAATTCTTAAATTGATAAACACAATTTGCATATTTCATGCAAGAAATGTTTTAATTAAGCAAATGATATCTTTTTAAGTATATACTCATTTGCAAAAATTTAATTTACAAAATACAATATCTATTAATGTTTATCTTAAACAGTCATTATATAGTATACCATATATATAATGATGTATAAAGTTGTTAAGTACTTTAAATTAAAACTTAAAGTATTTAACAAGTGTTTAATTTTAATTACTTTTCTACATTACTACAAAGAAGATATTGGACATATTTCTGAAAAATTAAAAAAAATTTCTAGATATTAATGCAATTATTATTTTAAAAAAAAGGACTTTTCTGCATTTTCTAATATATCCATGAAAGTATTTATCAATTCAATTTTGACAAAAGCATGAATATCATGTCTATAAACTATGTTGATCATGCATCTTTATCAGCATATATTCTTATCAAACAACAAATTAAAGCATCAGACAGCTTAATTTAACATATTATAACATATAAAATAAGACATGTTTTGAAAGGAAAAATACTGTAATAGAATTATCAGCAAAATTAGTTTAAAAGTGTTTAAATTGAAATACAGAGCTAATTAATAATTTTGAAAGATTTTTCCTCAAGACATGTAAACCTTACAAAACTTATTAAAACAGGTCCTTAATGGGTAAAAAATTTTGTCCTAAAAGAAAATTTAAAACATTGTTTTTTTTACTTGCAAATAGAACAGCTAAAAGGTTGTCCAATGAATCAATGAATATAAATTACTCACTTTACATTATATTACTTTATTCATACTTATACATTATAGCATTTTAATACATATTTTATATTATAATAATAAACATACATGTTTTTAAAATATATGGCATTTAACAGCCTTTTGGCAATAGCAGACAACCCTTACTCCAATCTGTCCATTAAATTGAAGACCTATTGTACAAAATCCTTGTTAAAAGTCAAACAATTTCTCAGCAGGCTATTGAACAATTCAATTACTTTTAATTAATTGGTAGTGTACAAAAGATAATCCACATTACAGTGCCAACATATCAATATCAATTCATAACAATGTCCTTTTAATCTCTAAAGCTAACTTTTATTGAAAATTATTTTTGCATCATTTTACATAGCTAGCTATAATCATCATAAAATTCAAAAAGAATATTAGAATTCTTTACATTAACAAAAATAAATGACCTATAAATATATAATAATCATAATTTAAGAATATGTCATTAATCATGATTTAAATAAATAGAGAGGTTGAGGCGCACGTTTTAAACGTGTAAACATGTACGTGTGACATTCGGCACCGCTTTCCCATAAGCCTAAAAGTTTGACGATGGTGTCTGAAATGTCGAGCGTGATTCCACCGACTATCCAAACACCATTGTCAAACTTTTAGGCTTTCGGGAAAGCGGCGCCGAACGTCACACGTACACGTTTACACGTTTAAAACGTGCGCCTCAACCTCTCTAATAATAATAAACTAAATGAAATTAAATTAGCAGAATAAAAATTTCAATAACGGTTTTAGAAATGTAAGTTATTAATGAAAAATAAAAATTCATTATAGCTTCAAAACAAAAATTTTTTAACTTATTTTATTATATGCAAAGCAATTTATGAAAAGGTACCTTAAACCAAAAAAGTAAATTTTACCACAGAGTAAAAAAATGCAATCTAAATGTTGTTAAAATAGTCAACTTTTAGATTTCAATGTCAAATGTTACTAGTAATGTTTGGCAACATTTTAAACTATAATCATCATCTTATATATTCCTCTTAACCTGTAGGATAAGATGCATTCAAAAAATAAAAACTGATTTTTCCAACTTAAGGTACCTTTTTATATATTGCATCAAATTAGTTTATTTATATCATAATTGACGACATACAGGGCAATTCATAAAGATGGAAACACCCTATAACTTTGAAAATTGGAACAGGAAGTTATGTTTATAAACAAGAAAGTTTATAAAAACTTTCACTTGTCATTAGTAAGTACAACACAAAGAACATTTCTTTTGTTATGTTAAAGAAACTTCTCTGCATAACATTCATTCTTTGAGTTTGTATAAGCTATTCTGCACTGCTTATAAATGTAAGAAGTTGATTTATTGTTTCGCAATATATTCTTGGAGAAATTTAAGCAATAAAATTGATTTAAAGCATGATTTAGACCAATTTCATCATTCCCTACAACTTCACAATTGGAAAATTTGATGTATCTGCTACAGTAAATAAGATATTTGAATGCCCTTCAAAATGAGTTGAGGTCAATTAAAATGTCATGAATAGATTTGTCATATATGATTTATTAATGACAAGTGCCATATTTACAAATGTAACTTTCACATTTTCATCTTTTATAGGATGTTTTCACCTTTATGAATCAAATTGTATACTTAAAATACTATAATTATGTAATTTTTATAAGATTGCATTCATTTCATTTAGTTATAAATAATTTTATGTATATTTTAAAAAATTTTATTTTATATATTTAATATAAAACAAAAATGAAATTGGATAATTAAATTTAGTACCAATATTAGACATTGTAAATTATACTTGTAATGTCTATTTAATTTTAAGGATATGTAAGCTTTTCCCTTTTTAAATATATATCTAGCAATAAATGTTTTTTTTTAAACAATACACAATAAAGATATAGTACAAGATAAGGCATAGATAAGGCATAATAAGGCATAGATAAATGAGCAAGTAAAAAAAATGATAAAGTGAAGTGGAAATTTTTTCTCATAGTATTTTCGACACACCTGACAGACATCATAAGATGAATGCAAGAGAGTTCTTGCTACACTTTTCCAGTTTTTTTATATTTTAATCTGTTGTTTAGATAATCATCTTTCTGTTAACATACAGTTTTGTCATTTTAAATGTAATTATAATAGTTATCAATCCTAAATACAAAGAATATCTAGATTCTTGCTTAAATGAAATATTTATTATAATTTATATTTTATTCAAAGTAAATTATAAAAAAATGCATAATTTCATAAAAAAGCTAATTATCAGAAAAGTATGGAAATAAGAATAGAAAATAAATTAAATTTATGTAAATAATTTGATTTATTGATGATAAATTAATATATAATGTATAAAAATAAAAATAATAACAATAATAATGTAATCTTTTCTATTTCAGTTTAAAGTAAAATATATTTTAATAGTTCTAATAGATATATATAACAATATATCTTTTAATCTATATATATATATTATATACAGATTAATAACTTTTGTTGTTGTCAGTTTAAAAAAAATGCACAGAACAGTTTAAAAATTCTTATATATGAACTAATTTTTATGAATATGAATTAAAATGTGTTCACATATTTATATATGATACAAAGAAACAGGACATTAGCCTAAAAAAGCACTCACAAATTTTAATATGTAGTTTATTATATGAATGAAAATCATCTTTTTAGAACATTTGAATATATATTATAAAATTGTAAAAATTAAATTTTCTAAATTGAAAATGATAATGCACTTGTTATTCAAGAAATTAACTTTTAGTGATATTACAATTTATAACTTAAAAATTACAAATTTAATATTATAATTTATAATTTAAAGAGTCTAGTTTCAAAATATTATATTAATATATATACAGGAAAATAGTTTTGTTTCATTTAATATTAATTAGTAATTTCTTTAATTAAAAAAGGAACTCAAACTGAAAGAAATTATCTTATGCCTGAAATGATTATATAATAAAATAAAATTTGCTAAATATAAATCATTATAATATTCTTAAACTTAGTTTTCATTTTATTTTATTTTTGAAGCACTAATAAAATATTTTTCCATTCATCTTAAATATTTCAATAGTTGATTTCTAAATTATACATCATTTGAATTGAAGTATACTTAATTGTTTTCTAAAGTTAATATTTATTTTACTTGGTTACTCAATACAATTTTAAACTCTTTTGGTATGTAGAAAATTAACTTACATATATATTTTGACTTGAATGAGATAAGAAAATCTATCCAAACTTTTTAGGTAAGAGTTCATCTAAAAAAATGTAGGCTCTCCCATTAGAGGGGGGAAAAGAAAGAAAAAAGCTATCCCTCCATCAGCATGTTTGCAATTTTCTTCCAGAGAAAAGTTATTGTGTGATCAATGGTGCTGCGTGGTTCCCATTAACCAGGGAACTCCAGCATGTTAGCAGGTGCTAGTAAGCTTGTCTGTTCCCACGCTGTTCCAAAGGCAATACTGCATTCTTGAGAGACACTCCTGCTTAATCTGCAGACAGCCACAAAAACAAGTACACTATTCTAGTGGAAACGGTGCCTGCTCTTGTGAAAAGCAAGGTTGAATACACCTGTGTCTTCTCCTGGACTCTGTTCAGCTGATATCCACACAACATACATGTGAGCTTTTGCCTTGCACTATTTACTACAGTGCTCTTTCAACTAGCTTCTCCCCATTACAGAAACTTACAACATTCTTTCTTATCTCATCTTTTCCTTTTGATAACAAATGAAGTGTTTTTGCCATATAAATTATATTATACAAAGGAAAGAAAGCCATTAGAATAAATATTATTAAATCTATATTATTTATTAAAATAAAACTATTTTATTTTGAATTTTATAAATTTTTTTTTTCTT